>NC_056746.1:111785499-111847999 GCF_019279795.1 Protopterus annectens | reverse complement strand
TTACTGAGGGCCAACAGGAGCAGGGCCACCACAACAACTGTGTAGAGATGTCCCCTGGCAGACAGAGGAGCTGGTAAGCATTCCCCCACCTGGAGGGGGGGTATGGGACTGGGATGTTCCTGCAATTTCTGGACCTGTGGAAGAAAGGAACATAAAAGGGAGAGAAAAAAAAAGAGAGAGACAGAGAGAGAGAGAGAAAAAAATGACAGAGACAAGAAGGGCTGAAGTGCTTGTAAAATATGTCATTTTATTTACTGAAAAGAATAACTGTTTATTAACTTTTCAGACTGCTACTAAATGCCCACTTACTATTGACTGCATTACTGATATGTCACAATGATATCTGTAATGTCCACATATGAATTACTTCTGTAGTGCTGTATAGATCACTGACTGCTATATGAATGATTTATTGATATGCATATGACTTATTTCCTCTTGTAATACCTCATTGAGCTGTATTGACAGTATTTTGTTTTTGTTACCCATCAGTTCATTACAGAACAGTTATTGTGGGAGTGAATTTATTATTCAAATAATAATTTTAATATATTTTATATTCACAAGCCCCATCAGTCAAACACACTAACCACCCCTGACTTCTATTATATTCCTGCTCCTCCGTAGCTGTGGAGATATAATAGAAACAAAATAAAAGAAATGAAAGTTGTTTACCCTTATGCATTTTTTTTTATTTCTGACTTATTTGTCACTTATTGCACATGATGCATGCACGCATTGCTCCATGTTTTGCAACATGTGACCAAACCTTTGGCACTATTGAAAAGTGACAGATAATACTTCATAACTGTCTGACAATCTTTCATTTTTTACTGCGTGGTGCTTAAGTTGAAGAAAATGTTACAGCCTGTATAAACATTCTCATTTGATAAATTTAGAGGCAACTCAGTGTTTACTGAAAGGTGGTGGGGGGGGGGGTGATTAACCCACTCATGTATTAACCTTAATGGCAAACTTAGGATGTATTCAGTTTCAGGAAGAAAGGGTACAGTCCTGCAAGGCCTGCTAACTTTACCAATAATTTCAGCTTTTCACTCTGATATGACGTAGTCACATTAATATTTACCTCTGCTAATGTTATTATGTGAAAATGTTTTATGCATTGATTATTTATAATTAATTATTTCACACAGCATTGCAGTATTCATTGCACAAATCTGAAATGTACAGTAAGCAGTTCATACAATTGTTGCTTATCTTCCTCACTTTACCTTGAGTGTGTTTTGCAAGTACAGGAATCTTCCGGAAGTCACCAAAATACATAACCAAAATGTACATACCTGCTGTTGCTCAATTACTTTTACCCTAAAAGTCTAATTATGGCTGACTAAGCAGAAAAGTTTGATAATGATTTGTAATATACCTACTAGACTACAGCAGTCAGGTAATGAAACTGTGTACATACAATTAACAGTTGGAAGCTTCCTATCTGTAAAATATACATACAGACACATAAACAGTTGTCTTCACTATCTGAACACCTTGGGGCTTGACCATGAGCTTTAACATCCTTGCAAAGTCCCAGAGCAAATGTGAAGTATGTAAGCCTGATACAGAGAATAAAAGGGCATGAAACACACCTTCTGAGGTGTAACAGCACTGTGACTGACCCACGCACCATTTTAGGAAAAATAAATACAGAAGTGATCTCAGTCTAAAGATATCGTTTCACATGCAGTTCCATTATTTTTTACAGTCCCATTGTTAGATTGGGTAGATGAATGAAAATCATCCTTCCGAGTTTTTTAAATTATTTATTTATTTATTGGAAAATGTGGATATTTTACATTAGTCCCACTAGGCTAGTAGACTCTTTTCAGGGAAGACCTGAGGTGGTATTTCTACTACTAAGGGAAATTTGGCCATAGCATCTAGAAACTTCCTGTGCTTTTTTGATAGGTGTCATGGGATCTTTTACATCTGCCTGAGCTACCATCTCAAGCAGATGGGCCTTGATAAATGTGCAAAAGCAATGTTTAAAGCAGGAAAGCTGCAGCGCCAAGAAAAATCAGTTTGGGACACGAATGTGATATATAACAACTTGAGAAAGAGGGCATGTATAAATATTTGGGAAATGATGAAGGATCAACAATAAAACATGAACAAATGTGAATAAACTTCAGTAAGGAATATTTTAGAAGACTTAAATTAATCCTGAAAACAGCATTGACATTTAGGAACAAAATTCAAGCTATAAACCAATTTGCTATTCATGTCCTAACTTACAGTTTTGGAGTGATTGACTGGCCCCAAAAGGTGATGGATAGATTAGATAAGAAAACAAGAAGGATGCTTTATGCTCAACAAATGATTTATAAAAAAAAAAAATTAAACTTGGAGGTGAAGCCTGAATGGCTAACTGAAAGCAACAGTATTTTAGAGCTCCATATAACTAGTTAAATAAGACAGGAAAAATATAATTTTTTTCTTCAAAGTATAAAAATCTTATAGATAAAGAACTAATTTACATAATTAGAAAGCTTGGAGATATATTCACTTGTTAAAATGAGCAACTCAAGGAATTCTCACCAGGATGCTGCCTTACAGAAGGAACTACAACAGATGGCATCTACCCTGCAGGAGTTGTCTTTGAAGATGGATGATTTTAAAGAGAACCTGGCAAATCTTAAAACAAGCAGTCAAAACAGGCTGACACCCTCAAGGAAATGCTACACCAGATAAGGATAACAGGAATAGAGGTTTCTCTAAATGACTTAGAAGCAGACTTAAGGAAGAAGAAACACAGAAAGAACTGCTTCTTAAACAAAACATTTGGTTGGTTAATAAAGTAGATGACTTAGAAAATAGGGAGAGGAGAAATAACATCAGGATTTTTGGATTACCTGAAAACACAGAAGGTGAGGATATTATTTCCTTTTTATCAAGCTGGATCCCTAACTTTTTAAATTTAAAAGAAGGACTTTCCTTTGGCATTGAAAGGGCACTCAGAGCTCTTGGGAAACCTGCCACTAACTCAAACTCTCCTCCTAGGTCAATAATTATCAAATTTCTTTCATACTTGGACAAGGAATTGATTTTAAGATCTGCTTGGAGGAAGGCGCCTCTAAAATATAAACAGAGCCTGATAAGATTTGATAACGACTACTCATCTAGAATAATGGAACAAAGGAAAAAAATGTGGCCAGTGATAACGTTTCTGAAACAAAATAACATCAAGGCACAACTTGCATATCCAGCTAAGATAAGAATACTGCATGCCAACGAGATGAGGACTTTTATTGACTTAGAGGAAGCCTCTTCATTTATTAAAACAAATAATGTGATTACTTTACCAGAAGATATGGATTGGATGTCACCTTATCTCAAGAGAACAAAAGAAACAAATGTCTGGACAGACGTCAAAAAGAAGCAAAAGACTGATACTGTTACAGCCAAATCTCTCAAAGCATCTGCTATGATATGAATTGTTTTAACATCACTTTAAAGGACCAATTTTACTGCTTGGAATTTTAAAACAAAGGTAACTAACTACTGGAATCTTTATCTATATTTTTTGAAAATAGATGACACGAGAGTTTTCACATTACCTCAGGTATGTAAAACAGGACACTTTTCTTTCACAGAAGAAGGGTTATACAGCACATGAAATATTTATACTGTAAATCAACATACATAGTATATGTGTATTTTATCTTAATTTTCTCTTTTCTTTCTCTCTTCTCTCTTTTCTCATTATTATTTTAACTGCACCTTGTCTCCCTTTCTAAATTCTCTATTTACTACACTAATATAGTCTGTATATATTTAATAACTCACTATCTAAACATAGATAAATAATAGTCTAAAATAATCTAGTTTTAAGGTAGACTAATTGAAATAGTGAACTTAATTATTACAATATTTATTAGATTAATGATAGTCACTGTTATGTTTATTGGGATTGGGGACATGTTCGTGATTAACTCTGAAATGTTCCATTCATGTCCATCTGTCCTTTGAATTATTTCCTTTTCGTATTAACAAATACATAAAAAAGGAGGGAAAATGTACTTGTTGGTTAAGGGAAGTGAAGCTTTCTTCACATTCTATCTGTGTTACCATAGCAACAGTAAACAACTGAGGCAGTTACTAAGGACACTGTGAACCTGCAAAGTGCATTTAGACTCACAGATAACAAATAATAAGAAAAATTTAAATGAAAAACAACCTAAGCAAGGTAAAATAAATACATAATAGGATTATTTGTAAATATTTTATGATTTATTCTCATAGGATTACATATTCCTGGAAACACAACTGAAATGTTCCCAAGCTACATGTGCACTTAAATGTAGCCGCTTGATTAAAAGTATTACTCAGTTTAACATACTGATTTCACAATCTGTCTGCACTGTAAAAGTCACATTTTATATGTTACTTGAAATTGTCAGTCTGTAGTGCACATGAAGATACATATTACTTTTTACAACATGTTATTTTTGCAGTTACCTCACACTCTGTACAAACTCACTTGGTAACTGATAGCTATTCATTTAAAATATCAGTTTAAATATTAAATGTGCCCTTGAAATGCTATTGACATTTTGACAAAATATAATCTGAACTGTAAAATGAATGACTTGAAAGAAGTGAAGTAATGCATATATTTCAAAGAAGAGTTCTTGACACTACAGTAAAAGTAAAAATATATATTCACAAGGAAGTACTGAAATGCTTTAGTCTTCCAGTTAAAATAGCTTACTGTCAACATTTTGCGATATCAGAAAGTTTGAAGAGTTAGGAAATTACTGTTCTTTATCTTTATAATGATTATTAGACAGATGTTAGACTCTGCTTTGTTTAATGAATTGTGACATATGTTTATGAGGAAAAGTGGACTCAGTTACTCACACTGGACTACACATTCCTGGAAACTCAACTGAAATATCCCCAAATTACTTGTAAATTTAAATGAAACTGCCTGATTAATAAGCATAACTTCCTTTAACAACCTGAATCCATAAGCTATCTGCTCTATATAGGCTACATTATATATGTCACTTGCATATGACAGTCTCTAGAGCACACAAAAATACATATTATTTTTGCAAAATGCTATATTTGCAATAACCATACATTCTAAACTAACTCAGTTGGCAACTGACAGTTATTTATTTGAAACAGCAGTCTAAATATTAATTGTGCCCTTGAAATATTGTTGCTGTTTTGACAAAACAAAGCCTGAATTGAAAAAGGAATGATTTGAAGAAGTGAAGTATTGTACAGATTTCAAAGACAGCTATTGACACTACAATATAAGTAGAAATGTATACATGCAAGGAAAAACTGAAATGCTTTATACTTTTAGTTAAAATAGCTTATTGTTAACTTTTTGCTTTATCAGGAAATTTAAAGAGCTAGGAAATTATTAATTTGTCTTTATAATGTTTACTAAAGTGATGTTAGTCACTGACTTGTTTAATGAATTGTGAGTCATGTACAAGACGGACTACTGAATGTTATTTCTGTTTACCTATGTTTGCTGAATTTCTTTTATTAGTACTGATTTAAAACAAGGGAAAGAAAGGGAAGGGAAATCTCTGTTTTTGGTCAAGGGAGGAGAGGCTTAAGAGTATTCTAACTGCCCCGAGAACTCTTTAAGATGCTCTAAATACTATTTGATTAATACTTACATAAGGTTTTGATTACCAAATAGGTACCTTCACATTTATTCTAGACCTGATGTGATTACCCATTCTGGAAGCAGGAGGTGCCCTATGCAGGATGGGAATTGTCAGGGTGATCATAGTTCATTCTTAGACTCTGCTTTGTAAATCTATAAATATGTAAAAGCACTGCACACTAGAATGTCGGGCACCTCTACTCAGAGTCAGGATACCATTGATAAGCCATGTCATTTCATAGTGTAAGTTGAAGTTGGTGAGCTGAAGAGTGGGAAAGTAAAGGAAGACAGTACACCTACAGTAAATTCATATTTCATTGGTAATCACTCATTGTCTCCTGCAGAGTACTTTTAGTCAAATTATTTTAGTAATAATCTATTTGTTGTTGGCTTATTTAGTGTATGCTCCTCTGTTGCATTTAATTTATCCAAATGACATATCTGACATGTTTGGGATCTCTTAAGGGTAATTAAATATTGGATATTTTCTAAGTCAACTTAATAATTGTTTACACTACTAACATTCCATCCTGATATATAAAATACTACAGAACAATACTAGAACAATATAGAATTTCATATCTCTTTTAAGAAAATTCTCCATATAATAATTTAACATATGGAGCTCAGTTGATATTGTTGGTATGATTGATAATCCAATAGATCTATCTTTATCTGTTAGATTAGGAATAACTTTCATTCCATGTTTAATGAGAAATTCATATTTACTTGTATTTGATACTTTAGAATTAATGTTTTATAGAAGTACTTTTTTAAAGCCTGACCAGAATTTTACCCTACTTATATTTAAAGAAGAGAAGAAAGAACATTAAATTACACTCCCAAGTTTACACATATAAAAATAACATCCAATGTTATCATAGAATATGGTATAACTACTATAATCAAAATAAAAAAAGAAGCAAAAAGTTACTTCCAACAATAACTTGAAATGGATTTAATATTCTTATCATTAAATACTAATGGCTTAAATAATGCAAATAAAAGATCAAACTTACTAAAATATTTAAATCTAAAAAAGGCACAAGTAGTATTTCTCCAGGAAACACATTTTAAGACTAATGATAGCTTTATTTGGAATCCTAAGGACTATACAGTCTTAGCTCAATCCTCCTATAGAACAAAGTCAAAAAAAGTATCAATTTTTTGTAAGAAAAACATAATCACTCCAATAGTTATTTATAAATATGAACACAAAGAAGGTCTACTAGCATTTGTTATAATTAAATTTAATAACAGAATATGGACCTTAGCTAATCTATATTGGTTCCCAGGAATTGGAGCAGGAACGGTTAAAAAACACCTAGATTTTATTTCCAACAATTATAAAGGAAATCTTATACTGGGAGGAGACTTTAATTGTACCTTAGAAGCTTCTGAAACCACCAAGAAGTCTTTTCACATAGCAACTATTTCAAAATCCTTAAAAAATGGATTGATTCATTTAATTTAATTGACACTTTTAAAGTAAAAGATGATAAATCCTTATTATTTTCTCATAAAGACCATAGATTTGGATCACAAACCAGAATAGACAAATTATTCGTAGTTCAAGATTTACAAACAAAAATCCTCAACTTCTCAATAATTCCATGCCCCTTCTTAGATCATGACTCTCTGATAATGAAGCTCCATATAGAGTTTAAACCTTTAATCCTCTCAATTAGAATTCCATCATATATCACAAAAAATAAAGAATTCAGACCCTGGATGTTGTCAGAACTACAATTATTTTTTGAAATTAATAATACAACAGAAATCAGTAGAGTCATGGTTTGGGACTCATTAAAAGCATATTTATTTTGGTAAGACCCTTAGCTGGTACAAAAACAAAGTTAGAGAATGGGAATCTGAATCATTAGACTTGCAAACCAGACTCTTGACAGCAAAATTAAAAAAAAATCAGAATTGTCCAGAAGTCAAAAAAGAAATAGCGGAATTGAATAAAAAAATATAATTAAATTCTTACACACAAAACCTGTCTAGCCTTGGAAAAATTAAAAATAAACTCATCAGCCACCTCCCCCAGATATCTACATAACTTATCTACAAGAATAAAAATATAATCTAAAGCAAATAACATTAGTAGTATATATAATGAAAAGAAAGGGAAAAAAGTGTCAGATATAGGAGACATCCTTGAAGCATTTCAGTTCCATTATATGGAACACTTCAAAAAAGAAGATTTAGATACCAACCAAATAAACTTAGATACAAACCTTATCAATATAAAAAAATTCCCAAAAACTTAAAACTAGACCTACAAAAACCTATATCCTACAAAGAATATGTTGACAAGATAAAAGAAAGTAAATCTAACAAAGCTCCAGGGAGAGATAGTATAATTACGGAAATTTACAAACTCTTCCCTTCAACAGTAATCTCCCTTTTTCATAAAACTTTGCTAGAAGTCCAGTCAGAAGCAAAAATACCACCCTCATGAAAATATTCTCTCATAACACTTCTAAAAGATAATAACCTTCAGACCTTTGCACCTCATGCAGACCTACATCATTACTGAATAATGATTACAAAATATTCATGTCAATACTAGCTAACAGAATGAAAATCCCACTTTCAAAAATAATTAATAATGATCAAACTGGATTTTTATATAACAGGCACACACATGATAATATTAAAAGGATACTTACTCTTATATATTATGTGAATAAAGAAGATAGAGAAACACTTGTAATCAGATTAGACATAGAAAAAGCCTTTGATTCCCTCAGCTGGGAATATCTATTTACAACTTTAGCATTATTTGAATGTCCTCCTCCCTTCATCTTATTACTAAAAAACATATATATTAATAACTTAGCCAACATTAAATTAGGTCTTTTGACCTCAGAATCTATCCATATAATGAAAGGTACTAAACAAGGATGCCCCCTTTCTCCTATTTTATTTGCTTTGGCTATAGAAATACTTGCAGAAATAATACACAATAATCCAAGAATAAAAGGAATAGAAGTCTATGACTAGTACATATCTAAAACAATGCTTTCTGCTGATGATATTTTATTAACCCTATCAAACTCCAGAGAGTCATTAGGAGACCTAGAAGAAGTAATGGAGACATTTTATAAGATTTCAGGTCTACACTTTAATAGATCAAAATCAAAATTTCTATTTTTAAATAAGAAAAAAGAACTACAAGTTACAGATATCTCCATCATAAGAAAAGAAGAACTTACACTAAATTATTTAGGAATAGTGTTATGCAAAAATATAAACGAAACAATATTAATAAATTATAAAAACATTATTGAAACAGTAAAAATATATATAGAAAAGTGGAACAAAATTATGTTAACTTTTGAAGACAGATTGAAATTAATAAAAATGGTCGTATTGCCAAAAATACTATATGTAGCATTAGCAATACAGTTAATTCCTGAAAGATGCATTCTTAAAGAAATAACCTCATGTTTAATAAAACATTTGTATGGTATCCCAAAAAGAATAAAGTAGCTCTAACTCATCACATTAGACCCTGGAAACAAGGAGGATTGAACTTCCCAGAAATAGAAACATATATAAAAGCATCTGTGCTTAAAACTACAATAGACTGGATAAACCCACATTATTTTGCCAACTGGAAAGAATTAACAACAGTTATATTAATAAATGAATTTAATCTGTTAAAAAAATTAACAACGACTATATTAACAAATGAATTTAATCTGTTAAAAATGTTAATAGTAGACGAATCAAACAAACCCTGGTACATACTATGCATAAGTATACAATATAATATAACAAAACCTTCTAAAACAACACTGATTAATCATTACATCAATTCTTTTAGGAAACTTATCAATGCAAACATAGATCTAAAACTTTGGTTTGACCTTTTAACCCCATTTACCATCACTTTCCTCACAAAATATATAGGGAAACAATAACCTCCTGGGAACAAAATGGATTCTTATGCTGGTTTCAATGTGTAAATAAATTAAATGTTTTAGATATACATATGATAAAAACTGCTTACAATATTCCAACACAGGACTTGTTAACCTTACAAAGCATTCTAATGTACACTCAAGATTTATGCAGATTAATTAATAATTCCTCATTTAAAGGTATTTCAAATCTAATAAGTTTTCTGTATGAATTTATATATATATAATAGTTGTGAAAAGAAAAATTCCATTCCAAATCTACATAAAGAGTTAATAACATAAAAACAATTCCCAAAACCATCATACTGGCAGTTCTTAACAAAAGGTCAGTCATTGCAGTTAACAGAAGAAATTAAAACTAACATCTTACTATCAGTTAATTACACCTCTAACACACATTACTGGAAAATATTTAACTGGAAATACTTACATAGAGCATTTTTAATACCAGATAGAATTAAAACGATCACTACTACTACTACAAATGGGTTTAGCTGGAGGTGTGAAAAGTCAAATAAAGCAGACTGGATGCATATTTTTTATGAATGTAATAAAATTAAATCATATTGGAATGGAATCAGTCATTTTTTACAAGCTTTATTTAATAAATCCTTTACCTTAACTAAAGCATTGATTATACTAAATGTAAATGAAGGTCCCTACCTGAATAAGACAAATATGTATTTGTTATGGACAATACTTGCTATATCTAGGAAATGCATAACCAGAAGGTGGAATTCAAATACACCCCCGACCTTGGAAGAATTCTATACTTTACTGAAGACAACTGCATCGATGGAAATAAAAATCAAAGAACTATGAATCTATCCCAGGACACTGGTAAATAATCCTTGGAAGAAAGTTATATCTTTGTTGGACACTCTGCAATAATCAATATTGAATCTCTGATAACTGATCTGATAATTCTATATTTAATAACATACAGTGTTTATAATTAAAGGTCAGGCTATTGTAAATATTGTATATAGTTGTTTAAAATTATATTTAAAATATTATGTAAATGTTATTTTAATTGAAAATAAAAAAAATATTTTGAGAAAAAAATGATTTATAAAAATCAGTGCATTCCAAGATTATACATTCCCTGTTCCAAAGGAGGTATAGACCTCCTTGAAATTGATTATATGTATATATCTGCAAACGTGGGGCTGCATGCATATCTGCTGACCTCACAAGACCCAAACATAGTGAAAGTTTTGAAACATGAGTAGAATAAATCTAAGATGACTTCCCTGCTTAGTCTAGCAGAAGCATATTGGCGCCAAGCAGGAATGGAAATCAAACCAGAAGTAGATAAAAATCGGATAGCAACTCAATGTGCCAAAAAACAAAACAAAGAATATAAGGTGAAGGATTAGATGAGAAGGCAAGACATGTGGAAAATGCATAAATATGGTTGCAACTATAGAAGATTCCTGGAAGAACCTCATGTTGATCAGGATCGAATGCAGGAATGGTTAAGGAATGGCAAATTCAAACCAAAACATGAAAGGTTAATATTGGTGGCCCAAGATCGTGGGATACATACATTTTGGTTTACAAAGTCCATTGAACATGTGGGTGAAGCAGACAAATGTAGGTTTTATAAAACATAATTGGAAACAGTCGAACACCTCATTGCTAGTTTTAATGTACTAATGGCAGAAGGGCTGTATACTGAAAGGCATAATAATGTGGCAAGACTGTTGCACTGGGGGTTGTGCAAACATTATGGTACTGAAGTGACTGAAAAACACTGTTAATGTGAACCACAAAGCATCATAGAAAATTATGAAGTTTACATCACATGGGATCACCCGTTACCAACAGTTCAAAAGACAGATGTGAGAAAGCAAGATATAGTAGTACATTAAAAGAAGACAAAAGTAGCATTGTTCATTGAAATTGCCACACTTAGTGACTACAGTGTCTTGCATACAGAGAGGCACAAAGTCATACAATATCAGGATTTGCAGGCTGAGATGAGAGAAATGTGGAAGAAAGATACCCAGATTGTTCCAATAGTAGTAGAAGCAACGGTTCTTACAAAAAAGAATCTACAATCATATTTAGATATGTTACCGATACATGCAACTCCATATGAACTGCAGAAGGAGTCATTACTGGGAACTTTGTGGGTGCTGCGAAGCGCACTTCTGGCTGACATCAAAGACTGAAACAATATTAATTTTTTGTACATTACTCGTACTTTGACTTAGGAATGAGGTCCATTCCCATCATGGTATTAGAAACCCAAAAGATTTGGAGAAATTAAAAAAGCAGGAATCTCAGTTTAACAGCTCATTCGAAGAAGAGCGCAATCAGAAGTGCAGCCCCCACCGACCTTATGCACACACACACACACACACACACACACACACACACACACACACACACACACACACACACACACACACACACACACACACACACACACACACACACACACACACACACACTCTGAGGCATGTATTGCTGGTGATTTATTTTATTTTTTGGAGGGAGTGGTCTGCTTATGTTAAGACAGGAGAGCAGTTATGAAATGATAAAGCAGGATAGTTGCCATGACACATGGACCCCATGTAGAGATAGGGAAAAGGGGGAGTTAATAATGATGATGATGATGGTGATAATGATTCTTAAATCAGGTCTCACACTTCTAACTGGCAAACTCATTTTTCTAATAAGACATTTGTAGTATTATTATTTGCATGTAAACAGACTACACCTAGTAATTTATTTGCATGGAAAGCCGAGTTCAGCAAATTTTTTTTTTTTTGGAAGCAACAAGCTCACAGCTTTTACATCATATAAATTCCTTTCCTTACAAGGAATGTTTTAGGGTGAAAGAAATGTGCTCAAATGATGAGTAATCTGAGAGAGAAGCAGATGAGGTAGTGCAGAGACTCCACTCTAGGGGTTATAGGGAAGATCAGTCTGAGGCTTCTGCAGAGAGGTTGGAAGTGATGGAGAAGATGGTGAGACGTAGCTTTCAGCTATATGGAAAGAAAGGATGAAAAGGCTAAGAGTGAGAATGTTTATTTTGTTATGAGGCATACCCCTTTTATGGAGAGAGTAGCACATATCCTGAGACAGGACTGGTTTATTAAGTCAGATGAGACCCTGAGGCATTGGAATTTGAACATTTCTCACTGAAAATCCCCTGGTATAAAAGACTGTATAGTGTATACTAGTATAAAAAGAAAAGGTAGGAACATGAGTGTTGTAAGGCTTGTTCACCTTGTAAATATATGAATAAGAGTTCATATTTTGTTATCAATGGGTTTTCTTTCAAGCACCCATGCAATAGTAATCGTTATCAGATTGCTGTGGATTATGGTTTGAGATGTCCCTGTAATACATATTACACAGGACTACCATTATCTGTATTAGTAACAAAAAATGCTTCAGTTATGAATCCTGTAGTGTTACAGTTTCAGACCCTCATAATGAACACTTTCATTTGTTCACTTTTTCATTATATATTATTGGGATTCACATTTTCTTTAAACGTAGCTGAAATTCTTTTGAGGAAAGAAACTTTATTTTTTCATATAACACATTTTGTCCGCACGGATTAAATAATGAATTGTTAATTAAATATTTATTATGAAATATTATGTTGTATATTTTATGAATTGTTTATTATGAATATAACGTCTTTTGAATGTAAGTTGATGGCAATAATGTTTTCTCCCTGATGGTGTAGCTTTAAGTGCTTAATTATTTGGCTGATTATTTAATTAGATTTAATTAGTGGGATTTTCGGATTTGCAATGGTTCATAAGTTCTTAGGTGTGTACTAGGCTAATGGCCCTGGACCCTTTACAAGCCTAGCCCATAGAAGTGCCCTAGCATCGTGCCACCCGACGTTAGTTCCCAGTGCCTCTATCGAGTAGAGCCACTGGAGTGATACCTGGGGTGAACTTTCTATTACCCATCCACTCATCAATATTTCTCTTGAAGAGAGAGAGCGAGGTGCTCTGTTTGACATGTATGGGGAAGTCTATTCCAGAGCATGGGCAGTCTCTGGGTTCTGACCCTGTCCCTCCAGCATGTTCTGTTGATTGTGGTAATGAGGTTGAGGTCTCTGGAGCCTGTAGTGCAGAGGGATTGAGATTTCTTTAGATGTAGCATTTCTAACACAGCTGGGTCAGACATGGCTTTGTAAGTCAAGCAGAGATTGCCTCTTAGTAGACGATACAAGACAGAGAAGAGCTGGAGTTTTTTGTGTTTGTCCATGTTGGACATGTGTTTAAGGCATAGGGTCCTCTTTGTGAGGTACTTTTGTGGCCTTTCCAGCTGTTGCAGGTGTCTAGTGAGGTACATGCCAAATGGGGCATTATACTCAATGATTGGCCTAATGAGGGAAGAATAGAGAGAGATGATGACCTCTTTTTTTCCTGGATTCAAAACCCTTAGCAATGAGATGTGCCACATAGAAGGACATTTTGACCACAGTGGCAATGTGGTGGTCGAAGGAGAGGTTGCTGTCAACCCTGTGTCCCCAGATCTCATAATGCCTTCAGTGTTCAGTGGGTTCCCATCGATATGGAAATTAGTGGGAACTAAGTTTTTCCAAAGGGGTTGATGATGCATTTTTTGGCATTAACCTTAAAGCCGTAGTTTCAACACTAGTCATTGATGTCAGTGAGGCCTTTATGTAGGATGTCTACATCACTTGGGGAGTTAATAATGGCTCCAAGCTTGCAGTCGTCTGTGAACTTGGTCAGCCAGAGTCTTTCAGTGTTGGCCTGGACTTCTGAGAAGTAGATTCCAAACAGGAAAGGACCCAGGACTGATCCCTGTGGGACTCCACTTATGACTGGTCGGCAGTCTGACTTGGAGTGAACTACTTTCACACTGTAGGTTCAATCTATGAGCCAATTTGCAACCCACCTTGTGATATAGGTTGATACCTAATTTGGTGAGTTTATCAATAATTCCTGAGTGGGGAATGGTATCAAAGGCCTTGGCCAGATTGAGGTAGGCTTTATGAACTGCCTTGTCCTTATCCACAGTTCTAGTGATTGAGTCAAAGAAGTCAATCAGGTTGAGCAGGCATGATCTACCTTTCACAAAACTAAATTGTGTGGGATCTAGAGTTTGGAGATTCTCTATATCCTTGTTAATTAGGTCCATGATGATGCACTCCATAGCCGTACATATCAGACTCATTAGGCTAATGGGGTGATAATTCCCAGGGTCTGTAGTCTCTTCCCCTTTATGGAGATGGATGACTGTAGCAGTGTGCTATTCTGTAGGGACAAAGCCAGAGGTGAGGCTGTGATTGAACAAGGCACACAGATGTGGTGCCAGTTCACTTTCTAGTTCATGTAGAACACAGCCAGGGATATTGTTGGGTCCCATGGAAGCTGTATTCTTGGTCTTGGACAATGCAGCTTTAACCTGTACTGCAGTAATGCTGGGTGCCTGGCATTCCTCCAGTATTGTGATTGGTCTTTTGGGGGAGAGAGAGGGGTAAAGCTGGCAGTGAATCTGTCAGCCAATATGTTGGCAAATCTGTTGGCTCATTATAGGAGGTACCATTGTGCAGTAACTCAGAGCAAACCTGGGTATTGTCGTGGAGATTCTTGATATAACTATAGAAGGCTTTGTGGTTGTTTTTAGTGTCTTTTCTATTAGAGTGAATTGAATATGTCTCTTTAAAGACAGAAGTTTTTTTTGGATGTCTTTAAAACCTAAGAGGGTGGATTGCCAAAGATCTAGTTCTTTTTAAGTTTGTTGTTTTTAATAATATTTTGGTTGCCAACATATGTGATACAAAAGTGTGCGTCATCTTCCCTTCAGCCATCACTTTGGTGACTTTTAAAAAAAACAGCAGCATAAAGGTATAGGGACAAGAAAGACAGCATTCAGAATCTTCTAGAATCACTTTGTGCTCACTCCCAACCAGAAGCATTCTCAAGTCAAGAACTAAGATAACTGTACAATGTACACATCCTCAAGTAACCATCCAAGCATAGCTGGCTGAAACCTTGGGAACTTATCTGGACTGTAAAACCACTGCCAGAGTAAGATATCCACTTTTTCTAAGGTGCAGCTGTGTAAAAATAGAACAGCATGGGATGTTCCCAAAGAAATTATATATACTTTTCATTCAGCAGCTCTGGCCAAAAACTGGTGAGGTTTGAGCAAAGTAGTTTTTCAGAGACTTTGATCAGGAAATTATTTTTCAACGAAGCACGTTTTGAACAGCTGTTCTAAACCAGTGACCTATTTCATATTTTCATGAGCCTGCATTAGAAGAATAGCCATTGATCTCAGGTTAAAGTGCATAAAACAAAATGCTAATAAGCAGTTATTGCGTCTACAAGCTGATGATGTAAACTTAATTATTTTCCAGTCAGTTCTAACTTTTTCTATCAATTTTGTTTCTTTCAGGTGACAGGAATTCCTTATGGAAATATAAGCATGTGCAGTTTAGTATCTCAGACCACCACAAATACTGCATTGGATGAAGCCCTAGAGAATGTGGCAGAAGAACAGTACACTCCAATGGATAAACTAAACATTATAACATCAGTGTGAACAAACAGAAGTACAGCCTGCTTTTCACAACTTCAGTGCAGTTCCTTTCACTTCCTCTACCACTGCCTTCACATTGTTGTCTGGTCATTACCAGTTATGTGGAAAATTATAGCTCTGAAAATATCCTTTGTAAACTGAAATCATTTGATGAACTTTCTTCTTATATCACCCCACATAGAAAATGTAGAGATCAAATATGTCCCACATACTGTGCATCAGGGGTGACACAGTGCACCACCAATTAGTGCTATTTCTTCATAACACAGTTAAGCTACCTGTGGCTGTGTGTGTGTGTGTGTGTGTGTGTGTGTGTGTGTGTGTGTGTGTGTGTGTGTGTGTGTGTGTGTGTGTGTGTGTGTGTGTGTGTGAGTGTGTGTGTGTTTATGTATCTGTCTGTTTGCGTGTGCCAGTACTTCCATTTATGTCTGCATGTACATGCATATGTGTGCATGTGTGCTCACACTCTTGTGTGTCTGTGCGTGTGCATATGTGTGTGTGTCTGTAAGTGTGTGTGTGTGTATGTGTGTGTGTGTCTACTCGCGCATGCATGTGTGTGTGAATGGATGTGTATTTGCATGTGTGTGCATGTACGTAAGTGTGTGTGTTTGTGTGACCACATGCGTGTCTGTGTGTATGTGCATGTCTCTGCCTGTGTCTGTGTGCATTTATCTGTGTCTGCATGAGCACTGTGTGCATACTTGCACACCCACATGTGCACATGCTTGTGTATGGGTTCATTTATGTATGTGGTTTACACGTGTGTGCAAGTTAGTGTGTTTATAGACGTGTTTGTATGTGATAGACTGAAGGAGTGCTATGCTGTCCTGGATGGGTTCAATGCCTCATGCTACTGAGTGACAGGATAAGTTTCAGCTATCCTGCAGTCCTGAATATGATAAAGTGAATATTGTACAGGATAAGTTTCAGCTATCCTGCAGTCCTGAATATGATAAAGTGTATATTGTACAGGATAAGTTTCAGCTATCCTGCAGTCCTGAATATGATAAAGTGTATATTGTACAGGATAAGTTTCAGCTATCCTGCAGTCCTGAATATGATAAAGTGTATATTGTACAGGATAAGTTTCAGCTATCCTGCAGTCCTGAATATGATAAAGTGAATATTGTACAGGATAAGTTTCAGCTATCCTGCAGTCCTGAATATGATAAAGTGAATATTGTACAGGATAAGTTTCAGCTATCCTGCAGTCCTGAATATGATAAAGTGAATATTGTACAGGATAAGTTTCAGCTATCCTGCAGTCCTGAATATGATAAAGTGAATATTGTACAGGATAAGTTTCAGCTATCCTGCAGTCCTGAATATGATAAAGTGTATATTGTACAGGATAAGTTTCAGCTATCCTGCAGTCCTGAATATGATAAAGTGTATATTGTACAGGATAAGTTTCAGCTATCCTGCAGTCCTGAATATGATAAAGTGTATATTGTACAGGATAAGTTTCAGCTATCCTGCAGTCCTGAATATGATAAAGTGAATATTGTACAGGATAAGTTTCAGCTATCCTGCAGTCCTGAATATGATAAAGTGTATATTGTACAGGATAAGTTTCAGCTATCCTGCAATCCTGAATATGATAAAGTGTATATTGTACAGGATAAGTTTCAGCTATCCTGCAGTCCTGAATATGATAAAGTGTATATTGTACAGGATAAGTTTCAGCTATCCTGCTGTCCTGAATATGATAAAGTGTATATTGTACAGGATAAGTTTCATCTATCCTGCAGTCCTGAATATGATAAAGTGAATATGGTACAGGTTAAGTTTCAGCTATCCTGCAGTCCTGAATATGATAAAGTGTATATTGTACAGGATAAGTTTCAGCTATCCTGCAGTCCTGAATATGATAAAGTGTATATTGTACAGGATAAGTTTCAGCTATCCTGCAGTCCTGAATATGATAAAGTGTATATTGTACAGGATAAGTTTCAGCTATCCTGCAGTCCTGAATATGATAAAGTGTATATTGTACAGGATAAGTTTCAGCTATCCTGCAGTCCTGAATATGATAAAGTGTATATTGTACAGGATAAGTTTCAGCTATCCTGCAGTCCTGAATATGATAAAGTGAATATTGTACAGGATAAGTTTCAGCTATCCTGCAGTCCTGAATATGATAAAGTGTATATTGTACAGGATAAGTTTCAGCTATCCTGCAGTCCTGAATATGATAAAGTGTATATTGTACAGGATAAGTTTCAGCTATCCTGCAGTCCTGAATATGATAAAGTGTATATTGTACAGGATAAGTTTCAGCTATCCTGCAGTCCTGAATATGATAAAGTGTATATTGTACAGGATAAGTTTCAGCTATCCTGCAGTCCTGAATATGATAAAGTGTATATTGTACAGGATAAGTTTCAGCTATCCTGCAGTCCTGAATATGATAAAGTGTATATTGTACAGGATAAGTTTCAGCTATCCTGCAGTCCTGAATATGATAAAGTGTATATTGTACAGGATAAGTTTCAGCTATCCTGCAGTCCTGAATATGATAAAGTGAATATTGTACAGGATAAGTTTCAGCTATCCTGCAGTCCTGAATATGATAAAGTGTATATTGTACAGGATAAGTTTCAGCTATCCTGCAGTCCTGAATATGATAAAGTGTATATTGTACAGGATAAGTTTCAGCTATCCTGCAGTCCTGAATATGATAAAGTGTATATTGTACAGGATAAGTTTCAGCTATCCTGCAGTCCTGAATATGATAAAGTGTATATTGTACAGGATAAGTTTCAGCTATCCTGCAGTCCTGAATATGATAAAGTGTATATTGTACAGGATAAGTTTCAGCTATCCTGCAGTCCTGAATATGATAAAGTGAATATTGTACAGGATAAGTTTCAGCTATCCTGCAGTCCTGAATATGATAAAGTGTATATTGTACAGGATAAGTTTCAGCTATCCTGCAGTCCTGAATATGATAAAGTGTATATTGTACAGGATAAGTTTCAGCTATCCTGCAGTCCTGAATATGATAAAGTGTATATTGTACAGGATAAGTTTCAGCTATCCTGCAGTCCTGAATATGATAAAGTGTATATTGTACAGGATAAGTTTCAGCTATCCTGCAGTCCTGAATATGATAAAGTGTATATTGTACAGGATAAGTTTCAGCTATCCTGCAGTCCTGAATATGATAAAGTGTATATTGTACAGGATAAGTTTCAGCTATCCTGCAGTCCTGAATATGATAAAGTGTATATTGTACAGGATAAGTTTCAGCTATCCTGCAGTCCTGAATATGATAAAGTGAATATTGTGGAATCAAAAAATGAATGAAGGAATAAATGAATATTGTAAGTCAGGAAAAGTAACATACCCCTGTAACAGGCAGCAATAATAAAGCTTTTAGCAAAAATTGTCAAAAATCAGATATAGTTTCAGAAATGTGACTGATCTATAATGAATGTACTTTTGTGCCAGTTATATTGAATGATCCAACCTATGCACATCACCTGCATCAAAACTATAGTCAATGGCCAAGTAGAAGACAGTGTAGCAGGCATTAGCCTTTTATGCATAATGTTAATGTTTCTGGGTCTGGTTAGAAGGAGGGCAATTAGCTGATGTCCACTTGTATTTAAAGCAGATTGCTCCTACTCCCATAGGCAAACAAATGTCTGTTCAGCCTCACAGATTTCATTCATTTCATAGATGTTCCATGGCCAGTTAGTCTTATGACCATCACACCTTACCAGTACCCTTCTTCAGGCCACACCTCTTGTCTCCGGGAGGGCCATACTAGTCATTTCCGGTTTGTGAAAACCACTCCAGTCATCTGTGCTACGTTTAAAGGAAGATAGTGACCCACACTTCTTAGCAAGTAGGGTAAATATATTCCAGAGGTTTAGCAGGTGCTAGATTAAACACCTGCTCTCCACCATAGTTTATCTAATGTTGAAGCCTTAAGTCCTTGGTTCTAGTGCAGGTGGATTCACTGGACCTGTGGAGATACAGAATGTCCAAGACAACTGGGTCTATTATGGCATGGTAAGTGAGGCAAAGATTGCCCTTCTAAAGTATATAAGACATTGAATAAAGGAATAGAGCTTCCAGTCTGCAATCTTTTTGCTTAATCACCTTTGAGGTCTTTCTAATTGTTGGAGAGGTTTAGTGAGAGGCATCTCACAGTGGGTGTTGTACTCGATAATTGGTTAGATCAATGCTAAGTAGGGAGTGATTATCCCTTTACACATGGTAGATATTCCTTTGACAATTATCTCTACTAAATAAAATAATTTCTCATATGATGGTCAACTGAGAGAGGGAATTATTAACCCAATTTCTAGATCCTTACAGCATTTTCATTTTGGAGTGATCTGCTGTCTATACAATATGATCCAGGGAGGCATTGTCACTTTTTAGCATTTAGTTTGAGCCCGTTTTTTAGTACAGCAATAGTTTACTAGGGACAGTTCATATTGAAGGGTCAGGGTGTCATAGGGTGACTTAACAACAACCTCTAGTTTGCAGTTATCTGAAAACCTTGTTAGCCAGAGGTGTTGCCTCTTTACTTGGAGACCTGAGAAATAAATGCCAAAAAGGAGAAGTTCCAGCACTGAATCCTAAGGGGCACTGCTGGTCACTTTCATAGACTGTGTTGAGATTTCTGCAACTCTTACTGTGTGGTTTGTCTTTCTTTGAGTTTTCTATCCAGCTTACAACATGTGGGTCGATTATTTAATGCGTTTAGCTTCTATATGATGGCAGCTTGGGGAATGGCAACAAATGTCTAGGCCAGGTCAAGATACACTGATTGTATGTACCACATGGCCAAGTACAGACGCCCTGACTCCTTCAGATTCAGTAGACAGGGTTACCCTTCATAAAGCCATATTGATGGGTATCAAGTCAAATAAGAGGTCAGTTATAATAAATTCTATGGCCTTGCAGACAAGGCTTGTAAGACTGAAGAATCTGGAACTACTGGGTCAGTTGTAAGGCCACGCTTATGGAGGGGCACCACAACTGCAGTGAGCCACCTGTGATGGTTAAAACCAGTAGCTACCCTTAGGTTAGATAGTTCAAAAAGTGAGTGTACAAAAGCATGTTTAACATTACTACCTAAGTGACCAGCTATAATGTCAGGTCTCACAGAGGAAGCACATTTTGTGTTGGTTAGTAGTTTTAGTAAATCATCTTTAGAGATAGTTGAGGGTGTGAGGGATTCAGTTATTTTAAGGATTTGGACAGAAGCCTCACTGTGAAGTTGGCAGTGAATTTGTTTGCAAGGATGTTGTCAATGTCTATTGGATCAAAATAGGAGACATCATTTTAAATAAGTTCACTTCAGAGCAATGGAGGGCATTGTTTTTTATTAACACAGCTAAAGAAATAGTCCAAACACACAAAGGTAGAAGAGGCAACCAATGGCTATATGAAATATCAGAACTCAGTCCATAAAATCACAGATAATTTATTGTGCACAACAGGTAAGCACTTTCACATTCACTTTATCAGACCAAAAAATGCACAAACCCCAATTAACCATTTAAATATACCTACGCAAATGCAATTAATCAATCAATCATGACTCAATTATGTTAAAAGGGAAATACCTACGCTACCATAACAAACTGTTAAATAAATACATATCTGCACATAAAAGTATAAGTAAAAACTCCATTATTGTATATAATACTATCTAGCTACTTATTACACACAAATATATAATATAAACATTGTTGCACTTCTTAGTCTCGAACAAAAATATAAAAATATAATAAATATATAAAGAAATGTATAAAAAATATATAATGCAAAAAAGATGTATCCAAATAATATGCACTAAAATAAATTGTGCCGAGACTGGATTTGTATATCAGTACTCCTAAAATACCTTTAATCTCCTAGATTTCAATACTGGCTTCAAAGAAGCCCTCTCATTTAACCCTCTGCCTTGATCAGCCCTGAGCTTTATAATCCAATTAATTTCTGTCTTCTCAGCACCATTCCTAATGTCACCTCTGCAAGCAATAGGAATAATAGCATCAATTGTCGTAAACGTAAACATATGGAATAATAGCATCAATTGTCGTAAACGTAAACATATGGAATAATAGCATCAATTGTCGTAAACGTAAACATATGGAATAATAGCATCAATTGTTGTAAACGTAAACATACGGTCTCTACCCTTAGCTGCAACATGCTTGGCTAATGCATTACTGGGGGACTGAGTCCTAATGGCATCTAGGTGCTCCCTAATCCTATTCTTGAATAGTCTATTCGTTTTTCCAACGTAAAACGAATTGCAGCTTGAACAGATTGCAAGGTAAACTACATTGGGGGTTGCACAATCTGCCTTCGTACATAACATATATTGATACCCTGTATCAGGGTGTATAAATTTACCATTTGTATCTATGAACTCATAAAAATTGCATTGCCCACAGGGCATGCTACCGAGCTCTTGATCACTATAAGATATTTGTTTATCAAGTGGTTGACAGAGAATTATTTTCAAATTTGGCTTATTTTTATATCTAAACTTCTGTCTTTCTCTCACAATCTCTTTGATATCAGGGTTGGTCAACAAAATACCCCTGTGCATATTCAATATGTCATAAACCTTACTATTATCTATCTATTATTGTTTAGACTTCAGGCATTGAGGAGAATAACCTTAATTTGAATACGTTTTTGGACTGATTAATTAGTTATATTGGAATAGTCACCATCTGTGCTTTTCTTATAAAAGATAGCAGGTCAGCAAAGTCTTTACCGGTGTAAAGAAACCTTAAAACAAGCTGGACTGTCAAGCATCATGTTCCATACTGACTCCTGCTGGATCCCCCTGGAATGACACCAGGTATCTAATCAATTATTGAAACTAAATTATCTTTTCTGTATATCTACTCATAAGATGTTAAATCAAGGTCCCATCTGCCTGAATTAGTGGAGGCTTAGAAGGATGCAAAGGATACCATGGCATTTATCAAAAAGAACAGAGTGATTTTATTAAAAGTAATTTAACCATATAAACATAAGAAAAGGAGCACATATATATACTATTCATGCTGATCAATATCAAGTGTATACTATTCATGCTGATCAGTACTAGTGTATCTATGCTATTCATGCTGATCAATATCTAGTGTATCTATACTATTCATGCTGATCAATACTAGTGTATCTACATATTCATGTTGATCAATACTAGTGTATACTATTCATGCTGATCAATATCTAGTGTATCTATACTATTCATGCTGATCAATACTAGTGTATGTGTACTATTTGTGCTGATCAGTACTAGTGTATCTATACTATTCATGCTGATCAATATCTAGTGTATCTATACTATTCATGCTGATCAATACTAGTGTATCTATACTATTCATGCTGATCAATATCTAGTGTATCTATACTATTCATGCTGATCAATACTAGTGTATCTGTACTATTCATGCTGATCAATACTAGTGTATCTATACTATTCATGCTGATCAATATCTAGTGTATCTATACTATTTATGCTGATCAATACTAGTGTATCTATACTATTCATGCCTATCAATATCTAGTGTATTTATACCATTCATGGTGATCAATACTTGTGTGTCTATACTATTCATGCTGATCAATTTCTAGTGTATCTATACTATTCATGCTGATCAATAATAGTGTATCTATACTATCCATGCTAATCAATACTAGTGTATCTATACTATTCATGCTAATCAGTACTAGTGTATCTATACTATTCATGCTGATCAATATCTAGTGTATCTATACTATTTATGCTGATCAATACTAGTGTATCTATACTATTCATTCCTATCAATATCTAGTGTATTTATACCATTCATGGTGATCAATACTTGTGTGTCTATACTATTCATGCTGATCAATTTCTAGTGTATCTATACTATTCATGCTGATCAATACTAGTGTATCTATACTATCCATGCTAATCAATACTAGTGTATCTATACTATTCATGCTAATCAGTACTAGTGTATCTATACTATTCATGCTGATCAATATCTAGTGTATCTATACTATTTATGCTGATCAATACTAGTGTATCTATACTATTCATGCCTATCAATATCTAGTGTATTTATACCATTCATGGTGATCAATACTAGTGTGTCTATACTATTCATGGTGATCAATTTCTAGTGTATCTATACTATTCATGCTGATCTATAATAGTGTAGCTATCTATTCATGCTGATCAGTACTAGTGTATCTATACTATTCATGCTGATCGATATCTAGTGTATCTATACTATTCATGCTGATCAGTACTAGTGTATCTATACTATTCATGTTGATTAATATCTAGTGTATCGATAATATTCATGCTGATCAATACTAGTGTATCTATACTATTCATGCTGATCAATATCTAGTGTATCTATACTATTCATGCTGCTCAATATCTAGTATATACTATTCATGCTGATCGATATCTAGTGTATCCATACTAATCATGCTGATCAATACTAGTTTATCTATATATTCATGCTGATCAATACTAGTGTATCTATACTATTCATGCTGATCAATATCTAGTGTATCTATACTATTCATGCTGCTCATTATCTAGTATATACTATTCATGCTGATCGATATCTAGTGTATCCATACTAATCATGCTGATCAATACTAGTTTATCTATATATTCATGCTGATTAATATTAGTGTATCTATACTGTCCGTGCTGATCAATATCTAGTGTATCTATACTATTCATGCTGATCAATACTGGTGTATCTATACTATCCGTGCTGATCAATATCTACTGTATCTATGCTATACATGCTGATCAATGCTAGTGTATCTATACTATTCGTGCTGATCAATATCTAATGTATCTATACTATTCATGCTGATTAGTATATAGTGTATCTATACTATTCATGGTGATCAATATCAAGTGTATCTGTACTATTTATGCTGATTAATACTAATGTATTTATACTATTCATGCTGATCAATATAGGTTCATAGGTTCATCGGTAGATACTAGACTATTAGCCCAAGGGCCTATATATGCCTAGCCAAAAAGGTACTCTGGCTTTCACCACCCAAGAAAATTATTTTCCTGTGCCCCTGTCGAGCCAAGCCACAGAAGTGATCCCCAGGGTGAATTTCCTATTTCCCATCCAATAATCAAGATTTTTCTTGAAAAGTGCTAATGAGGAGCTCTGTTTGACATAGATAGATAGTCTGTTCCAGAATATGGGAAGCCTCTGGGACAGGAATCTATCCCTCCAGCATGTTCTGTTTATTGTGGTGACAAGGTTTAGGTCCCCAGAGCGTGTAGCTTGGAGGGATTAGGATTTCTTTAAGTGGAGCATGTCCAACAGCTCTGGGTTTGATATAGCTTTGTATGTTAGGCAGAGATCGCCTCTGAGTAGGCGATATACGACGGAGTAAAGCTGGAGTTTTTTGAGACGGTCTGCGTAGGGCATCTGTTTGAGGCCTGTAATCCTCTTTGTGAAGTATTTCTGTGGCCTTTCCAGTTTTTGTAGATGTCTTCTGAGGTACATACCAAAAGGGGTGTTGTACTCTATAATGGGTCTAATGAGTGATGAGCAGAGGGGAACAATGACCTCTTTTTTTCTGGATGAGAAACCTTTTGTGATGAAGTGAGCCACGTTGAAGGATATCCTGACCACTGTGGCAATGTGATTATCAAAGGAGAGACTACTGTGCACCTGTGTCCCAAGGTCTCTTATGACACTTTCGGTGTTAAGTAGACTATCGCCTATGTGGTAGTTCATGGGTACAGAGTTTTTACTAAAGGAGATGACAATGCACTTTTTGGCATGTTTTGTTTATGAGTTCTGTGATGATATGTGCCATGGCCTTGCTGACCAGACTCATCAGGCTAATGGGGCAGTAGTTCCCAGGGTCCGTTCTGGCTCCCCCTTTGTGGAGTGGGATAACCGTTGCAGTGCGCCATTCAGTGGGCACAAAGCCTGAGGTGAGGCTATGATTGAACATGGTACTTATGTAGGGTGCCAGTTCATTCTGTAGTTTGTGTAGAATGCATATCTAATATATCTATATCTAGTATATATCTATATATATAGTATATCTATACTATTCATGCTGATCAATACTAGTGTATCTATACTATTCACGCTGATCAATACTAGTGTATCTATACTATTCATGCTGAACAATATCTAGTGTATCTATACTATTCATGCTGATCAATACCAGGGTATCTATACTATCTATGCTGATCAATACTAGTGCATTTATACTATTTATGCTGATCAGTACTAGTGTTTCTATACTATTCATGCTGATCAATATCTAGTGCATCTATACTATTCATGCTGATCAATATCCAGTGTATCTATATTATTCATGCTGATCAATATCTAGTGTATCTATATTATTCATGCTGATCAGTACTAGTATATCTCTACTATTCATGCTGATCAATATCTAGTGTATCTATACTATTCATGCTGATCAATATCTAGTGTATTTATACTATTCATGCTGAAAAATACTAATGTATCTATACTATTCATGCTGATCAATATCTAGTGTATCTATACTATTCATGGTGATCAATACTAGTGTATCTATACTATTCATGCTGATCAATATCTAGTGTATCTATACTATTCATGCTGATCAATATCTAGTGTATCTATAATATTTATGCTGATCAATATCTAGTGTATCGATACTAGTCATGCTGATCAGTATCTACTGTATCTATACTATTCATGCTTATCAATACTAGTGTATCTATACTATTCATGATGATCACTATTTAGTAAATCTATACTATTCATGCTGATCAATACTAGTGTATCTATATTATTCAAGCTGATTAATATGTAGTGTATTTATACTATCCATGCTGATCAATATCTGGTGTATCTATTCTATTCATAGTGATCAATACCAGTGTATCTATATTATACATGCTGATCAATTTCTAGTGTATTTATACTATTCATGCTGATCAATACTAGTGTATCTATCTATTCATGCTGATCAATACTAATGTATCTATATGATTCATGCTGATCAATACTAGTGTATCTATCCATGCTGATCAATACTAGTGTATCTATACTATTCATGCTGATCAATATCTAGTGTATCTATACAATTCATGATGATCAATACTAGTGTATCTATGTATTCATGCTGATCATTACTAGTGTATCTATACTATTCATGCTGATCAATATCTAGTGTATCTATACAATTCATGACGATCAATACTAGTGTATCTATGTATTAATGCTGATCAATACTAGTGTATCTATACTATTCATGCTGATCAATATCTAGTGTATCTATACAATTCATGACGATCAATACTAGTGTATCTATGTATTCATGCTGATTAGTACTAATGTATCTATACTATTCATGCTGATCAATATCTAGTGTATCAATACTATTTATGCTGATCAATACTAGTGTACCTATACTGTTCATGCTGATCAATATCTAGTGTATCTATACTATTCATACTGATCGATATCTAGTGTATCTATACTATTCATGCTGATCAATACTAGTGCATATATACTATTTGTGCTGATTAATTTCTAGTGTATCTATACTATTCAGGCTGATCAATACTAGTGTATCTTTATTATTCGTGTTGATTTATATCTAGTGTATCTATACTATTCATGCTGATGAGTATCTAATGCATCTTTACTATTCATGATGATCAATATCTAGTGTATCTGTACTGTTCATGCTGATCAATACTAGTGTATTTATACTATTCATGCTGATCAATATCTATTGTATCTATACTATTCATGCTGATCAATACTAGTGTATCTATACTATTTGTGCTGATCAATAGTAGTGTATCTATACTAGTCATGCTGATCAATATCTAGTGTATCTATACTGTTCATGCTGATCAGTACTAGTGTATCTATACTGTTCATACTGATCAGTACTAGTGTATCTATACTATTCATGCTGATCAATATCTAGTGTATCTATACTATTCATGCTGATCAGTACTAGTGTATCTATATTATTCTCAGAATTAGTCATAAGGTCCAATAAGCATCTCTGAAAACACTTTCCAATTAGTGAAGAGTTACACTAGTTGGCCAGTAACTTTGCAGCTGGTCTCTCTTTCCTTTCTTACAAATAGGAAATGCACACGATATTATCCACAATTCAGGGACCTTATCCTTTTTGAATAGTTTATAATATAGCAATAACCCACGCCTGGGTGTGGGTAATGCTGGATTTACCCACAGTTGGTGTGGTTTGGTCAAGAGGGCGAAGCCTGAGTGACCAAACAAAGCCAACCGTGGGTAAATCCAGCATTACCCTCACCCAGAAGTGGGTTATTGCTATTATACAATTACATTATTTAAGAAAAAAAAATTACTTTTCTTAAATAACGGCATTGTATAATGCCTCCTTACTGGCCTTCCACAGCTATCTGGTATTCTGTGGCAGTTCTGATGTACTGCGCATGCGCATGCCTATGCAGTACATCAGAGCTGTGGGCAAAAGCAACAGAGAAAGCAAGATCTCTGTCGCTTTTTAAAAACTGTTTCGCTATGTTAAATGGGTTTAACATAGCGAGACAGCTTTAAAAAAAGCAACGGAGAATATCCGTTGCTTTTTTAAAGCTGTCTGGCTATGTTAAACCCATTTAACATAGCGAGACAGTTTAGAAAAAAGCAACGGAGAAAGCAAGATCTCTGTTGCTTTTTAAAAACTGTTTCGCTATGTTAAATGGGTTTAACATAGCGAGACAGCTTTAAAAAAAGCAACGGAGAATATCCGTTGCTTTTTAAAAACTGTTTCATTATGTTAAACTCGTTTAACATAGCGAGACAGCTTTAAAAAAAGTAACAGAGAATCTCTGTTGCTTTTTTAAAGCTGTCTCACTGTGTTAAACTCATTTAACATAGCGAGACAGTGTGAAGCAATGGAGATCTTGCGTTCTCTGTTCCTATAAAAAAAAGAGTTATAGTAATGGAAAAAGTCCGGGCGACTGGACCTTTTTACATTACTATAACTTTGATTTACAACATGCACGCTGACCAATCAGCGTGCATGCTTTTGAATATTTAATGGGGGGTTGTTGTATAATAAATATTTAAGTTAATTTAGGTGTGAGTATGCTCTTCATAGTAAGTAGCAGTTTGGCTGGAATCAGGTCTCGACCCAGAGATGTCGCATCTTTTTACTTTGAAAAAGCCACTAGTATGACTGATTGAGGTAAATTGAACAAAAACCTACCACTAACTTGCATTGCCAATTGCCCATGATAGTCAAGCCAATGTTAGTGTAAAAACAATTAAGGTCATTAGCTATCCTTCTAACATCTCTAGCGACTTCATTATCAGGTTATAGTGTAAATGCTGAACTATCTTTCTTGTCTGAGTTATTTATAAGTTTATAAAATTCCTTCTTGTTCTTGCAATTGCAGATGAACTTATTTTCATAACAAGCCTTGACATGCTTCATTTTACCTTTTAAAATCCTACTATTCTTTGTAAGTATCTTCCTGTTGATATCAAATAGAAATTTCCTAAATGTTTTGTAACTTCTCTCTATTTTTCTTAAATTGTTTTATTAAGGACTTATTCCACCAATAAGGAAATGATGACTGGCTGTGCTCTTGCCATAACCCTGACTAACCGTTTCTTTTCTTTTTCCCATATAATCTGCTTGCTCCACCACCCATCCTTCTTCTTACTTCCTTCTCTTGCAATTTAAATCTCCTCTCCAAGCTGAGTGCCTTTTCCCTTCATAACAATAAGTTATGCTTCAACTATTCTTCCAGTGCAATTGTGTATGTAAATTTTTACCTTATCTTCTGTCCAAGCTAACATAGTATTTTATATCCCATACTCAATGTAGCAGGCTGTAATTGTATGTTTATTCTATCATATCTTTTTATTTTATTTGATTTTTTAAAGTATTAATTTAGTATTGTAGCGGAGCTTTTCTCCTCGGGCCTCCACTGAAAATGGACATGTATCCAGCTGGACTAGCCCGGTTAACAAATGTAAAATAAATAAATAAATAAATAAATAAATAAATGACTTGTTATCCTCTCTTCTCACTGAGGAATAAACACAAGCCTGCAGATATTCTTCAATAATTTGATATCTGTAGCAACTGTCTAAACTCTGTGTCTGGGTTGATCAATCAGTCTTCGTTAAATGTAAGGGTAAATATGTAAAGTACCTTTATCACATTCATATTTAAGTGATTGTAATATGGAATGAGTTGACGTGTCTAATAAAAAAAGATACAGAACAATGATCAGATTTACCCAGAGGAGAAAGTAACTTTAAAGACGTTACCTTTTCAGGTATATTTGTGATAATAAGAGCTAGTGTGCTTTTTCCTCTAGTATTAAACTTAGCTAAATGAATCATCCCATGAAAATTCAAAATATTAATAAATTCCTTGTCAAGATATGAGATGCCACTTAATATATTCTAATCAGTTCTGAGGTAGTTTAAATTCCCAATAAGTAATATTTCAGTTTTTATCCAAACAGTTGTCCAGATTCTTTAGGGTATGTAAGATATATATAAAAAATTGTAGAAGTTGAACAATTAAAGCTACATATATCTGCTCAGACCTGATAAGACAAAGATGTTATAGATTTAGGCACCCAGAGTGCAATACTGCCTCACCTATGATTTTCAAATATGCATTCGTACTTAGCAAAGTCCGTAACAAATAACATGAAGAGCTCCAGGACTCTGCGACGGTAATGATTCGGTACTGATACTTGCCAGTTAATATCAGCACTTCTTCAAATTTAATTCCTCGGCTTCTAGCATTACAAAGGAAACAGTTAACAAATTACCTGGATTTTTCACAAATTGCCTTGTACGTTACACTTTCCGCCGGATTCTCTATTCCCTGCATGGCATGCATGATTAGTGCAGGAGCTCTGACATGCAATATGTCTGCCGTGTGATCCAGGAACAGCCTGCAGGGCCATGCATGAGAGCTCCTGCACTAATCATGCACGGACTAAACCCTGGTATGCAAATCACCTCATTTACAGGAGAAATTCATGCAAATGAGGTGATTTTGCAATCCAGGAAGCTTGCAATAGTCCGTGCAAGACTAGTGCTATCTGCAGAAATGTACTCGGTTAGTAACAGAGTACATTTCTGCAAACTCTGAAATGGAGCTAAGACAACCCCAAATAAAGTCTGCATATCATTGAGAAAGCATGCCAACAGCCAAGTATAAGGCCATTGGCATTACAAACTGTTTAAAAAATAAAAAAAAAATCAACTTTTTTTATTTTTTTCGCCGATCTAGGCTTTTTAAGTACAGGGCAGTGGGGCGCAAATGGGATCGGGGGGAAAATAATAAGATAAACCAAAAATAAGCATTCTAACTAAAATCAGTATTCTGCCATGCAACTCAATGGCAGGCAGAAGACAACCTGGCCAGTGAGTAATGGTTGCTAAGAGGGGAGGCCCAGTGTGGGACATGTAACTATGCATTAGCAGGCAATCCTATGCAAATGAGGGGAAGGATAGTGAATCCCAATTTTCCCCAGGATGTGAGGCAGGTTCCAACAGTGTAAGAGTAGGAATAGCTGGGTGCAAGCCTAGGATATAGGTGACATCATGGGGGGTTGTCAGGCATACTGTAAGCAGATTGGAGCCCTGTGGCTCGGCATTGCTCCAAGCTTAGCACAGCTAAGCTAGGGGGGTGTGTCTAAACCTGCCTAGCATTCTTTACAATACCTAAGCCAGGGTATGTGCTGCGCATTGGGTTTTATAGGAAGAAAAAAAAAGTTAAACCAGGAAATAGTAGCAGTGTGCACATTTGGGCACTCTGCACGATGCACACACGAGCTTAAACAAGAAGGGAACGGGAGGGGAAAACAGCAGTAGGAAGGTAATCAAGGAGAACTAGCACAGCTGTCAGGTGAAATGTATCAGAATCAGCCAATTACACAGGCAACAGTCCAGCACAGCACACTGCTATAAACTATGCAAACACCTTCCCCTCTGGTTTTTCCCACACTCTACACCATCAGGGTATACAAACGGGGAAATTTTAACAAACAAACCTACAAAATGAGAAGGGCTGCAGCAGGCTACATAGAACATGTGCAAAAGGCTGATGGTGGTGAGGATGTGAATGCTGCTGAACAACCCACAGTGAGGAGACAAAGAAGAGTGTACAGACCCAGGATAACCTACCAGGGGATACATGAGCTGGAGATAGTAGAGTGCTATAGGGTGGACAGAGACCTCCTACAGCAAATTGTTGAGCTGTGCCGGCCACACCTGACACACCAAACTGGCTGAGGGGAACCCATCCCAGTGGATACCAAGGTATGTGTAGGCCTAGATATACTAGCCACAGGTACCTCCCAAAGCACAACTGGGGATAACATGGGGATCTCACAGGCATCAGCATCCAGAATATTCCACCAGTTCTTAGATGCCATGTCAGCACATGCCAGTGAGCACGTATATTTCCTCAACACCCATGAGGTGTTGACCAGCAATATGTGTCTCTTCCATCAAATAACAGACTACCCTGGGGTAGTGGGTGCTATAGACTGCACGCACATATGCACATATGCATCAAAGCACCACCCAGTGAGCAAGGTAGGGCCTACATCCACCACAGAGGCATCCACTCCATCAACTGCCAGGTCGTTTGTGATGCCCAGGGCATTATAATGAATGTGTGTGCTGGCTGCCCTGGAAGCTATGACAATTCCCACATATGGCTCTGTACCAGAGATTTGCCAATGAGGACATCCCCTACAGTCACCTAGTGGGGGATGCTGAGTACACACTGGAGCTGTAGCTGATAACACCCATCACAAATGCACACACACCTGAACAACAACACCATAATGAAGCACATGCACAGGCCAGACATATAATAGAGCATGTGTTTGAGATGCTCAGGTCACGATTCCAGTGTCTGGACACATCCAATGGAGCCTTGCAATATTCACCAGCTACATGTACCCAAATTGTTATGGTATGTGCTATGCTACACAATATGATCCTGCAGAAATAGCTGCAGCAGGAACAGCATGGGGCAGGGCCACACAGCCCGCCACCAATACCAAGGCCTGCGCAGGCATAGAGTGACCCGGAGGAGGAACAGCCTGAGCCTGCCTCAGTAGGCAGAAGGAGGCATGCCCAGTATGATCTGGCCTTGGCAAAGAGGCAACGCATAGCACATGCACTGACACAGTAGGGGCCCAGGGAATGACACCTCTCTCTGACTCACATATTCAGTAAAAGGGATGCCAAATATGACACTACCTGTGCTCAACCATGTATAGGGAGTGTACAATATGCATCTGAGATAGGCAGCCCTCCAGCACCATCCGCAAGTCTGGCACACCCGCAAGGTAAGTCAATCAACCTACCAGTTGCCAAATGGAATAGAATGTGTTGTTACCTGTAAATATGGTATGGATGCGAGCATGCAAGTGAATTTGGTGGCTGAATGTTATGGCAGCAGACAGTAGACACCCATAGTGGCAGCATGACATCTGTAACACATACTGGAGTCACCATAGTAGCCAGTACTATAAAGGGTGACAAAACCCACTGCAGGAAATGTGCTGTGTGACATGCGTGTCCATATGACCCACACATGCCAGTCAGGATGGTTCACATACCCAACAACAGTCTCAGCCAGCAGGACAGCTGTAGACAAACCCAAACAGAGCCTGTGCCATGGCCCCAGAATGATGGCTGTTGTTAACCCCCCCCGGCCTACACAGACTGACCACAGCAGGGCAGGCAGTGGGATGTTAGTTCTGAAGGGTAGGAAGTCAAACAATAATACGTAGGGCAACCAAAGCCATGATCTGTAGTACACTGGTATGCCTCTAGTCAGCATGATAGTTAGCAATACAGAATGAAATAGAGTAACTGACATACCAGTATGGTCATAGCGAATGTGAACATATGTCACATGTGCCCCCCACATCCAACATAGTAATGTAAAAACAGTCAGATGTGCCCCCTCCAACCCTGTGTAGAAATGTAGAAATAGTCAGGTGTGCCCCCCACATCCTACATAGTAATGTAATAACTGTCAGATGTGCTCCCCCTGCCTGTGTAGAAATGTAGAAACAGTCAGGTGTGCCCCCCCCTGCTATGCAGAAATGTAGTAACAGTCAAAGCCAAGTGATCGATGGATACCCTGCAGAGACAGCATGTTACCTGTTGGTGTACAACACAAAGGTCAACACTGCAGCACAAACTACCTGGACACGATCCACAAATTCAATACAGACGGCCATACTGGGCTTGCTCCCACACTTAGAGAAATGAAGGCAATGTCAGTCTACAACATACTGAAAGGTCATACTGGGCATACTCACACACTTAAACACATGAAGGCCATGACTGCAAACACCTTTGGATCAGACATATCTGGCAGTTGCAGTTGTTAGTGCAGACACTTGTCAGTATGCGCCACTCATGCCTTACACACAGTGGATAGGAATGCAGATATATATGTCAGGACAACACACTAAAATAAGCCAAAGGTAGATGTACATAGATGTGTGGAAGAGGGTCGCTGTGACAAGGAGCCATCCAGGCCTGTCCCACCCAGCACACAGCCAAAGGGACCCAAACACATGAGGTGCAGATGTCACCCACTGCAGATACTAGCCACCAGTATCTGTCAGCATTATAGACTATGTGGGGCACGTGCCAACTGTGCAACATGACTGTACAAGGAAGTAGTCATCTAGTAGCTGTATACACGTACCTGTGACATATGACCCTGTGTGTGCCCGCATGTGGCGTGTCAACCTCCAGATGAATGGGTTATGGCCCATGCACACATCACCCTCCCCATAGCCTTATTATGACAATCCTGCTGAGGTCATCCAATGTGAAATACACCTTTGGGAGATCTGTAGCCCAGTAATCTCCATAGTGTGTCGTGTAACTGCATACTGCTGTAGTGTGATAAAGTAGTTAGGTAGGTGATCTAACCCCAGACCTGGCAACACTGTGTGTGTCTGTGTGTCTGTCTGTCTCTGACTGAGTAGAGCACAATGCTTTTTGGAGTACTCACTCTCCTTACAGTTCATATACTCAACTTTGGTAAGACTGCTGATGTCACCCACCTAGAAATACACCTCTGAGAAGGTTGTAACCCAGTAATCTCCTTAGCGCGTACTGCTGTAGCATGATAAAGTAGTTAGGTAGGTGTTCTAACCCCAGACCTGGCATGTGTGTGTGTGTGTGTGTGTGTGTGTGTGTGTGTGTGTGTGTGTGTGTGTGTGTGTGTGTGTGTGTGTGTGTGTGTGTGTGTGTGTATCCGTCTGTCTCTGACTGAGTAAAGAACAATGTTTTTTAGAATACTTACAATTCATATACTCAGCTTTGGCAAGGCTGCTGATGTCACCCCACCTAGAAATACACCTCTGGGAAATTGTAACCTAGTAATCTCTGTAGCACTTCTGGTAACTGCGCACTGCTGGAGTGTGATTTAGAATTGTGGTAGGGTTCCATCCCCGACCAGGGCAGTTCTGGATGTTTTGTGTGTGTTTCAATGTCTGTGTACAGAGCAATGCGTTATAGGCTAGTCACCCGCAATACATTAGAAATGCCCTACTTTAGCAATCCTGCTGATGTCATTCATTGTGAAATGCACCTTTGGGGTAGGAGTTCTCTAGTAATCCCCGTGCTGTGTCCTATAACAGCTCCATACTGTAGTGTGATATAGACCTTGGCCATGGGTTCTATACCCTCACATGTTAGTGCGACACACACAAAACATCCAAAACCAACATGTGTAGGTATAGAACCCATGGCCGAGGTCTATGTCACACTACAGCATGGAGCATTTTAGGCTAGTTACCCGCAGTACAATAGAAATGCCCTTCTTTGGCAATCCTGCTGATGTCATTTATTGTGAAATACACCTTTGGGAAGGAGTTCTGTAGTAATCGCTGTGGTGCATCCTATAACAGCTCCATGCTGTAGTGTGATATAGACCTTGGCCATGGGTTCTATACCCACACATGTTGGTTGTGGATGGTTTGTGTGTGTCTCACTGTGTAGGGAGCAATGCATTTTAGGCTAGTTACCCGCAGTACAATAGAAATGCCCTTCTTTGGCAATCCTGCTGATGTCATTCATTGTGAAATACACCTTTGGGGAAGGAGTTCTCTAGAAATCCCTGTGGTGCATCCTATAACAGCTCCATGCTGCAGTGTGATATAGACCTTGGCCATGGGTTCTATACCCACACATGTTGGTTGTGGATGGTTTGTGTGTGTCTCACTGTCTTTGGAGGGAGCAATGCATTTTAGGCTAGTCCCTCACAGTACATTAGAAATGCCCTACTTTGGTAATCCTGCTGATGTAATTCCTTGTGAAATACACCTTTGGGGAATGAGTTGTCTAGTAATCTCCATGGTGCGTCTTATTACATCTCTATGCTGTAGTGTGATATAGACTTCAATCATGGGTTCTATACCTCCACTATGTTAGTTGTGGATGTTTTGTGTGTGTCTCACTGTCTGTGTACGGAGCAATGCATTTTAGGCTACTCACTCGCAGTACATTTGAAATGCCCTACTTTGGTATTCCTGCTGATGTCATTCATTGTGAAATAGACCTTTGGGGAAGGTTTACTCCAGTAACGTCCATGGTGTGTACTATTAGGGCTGTAGTGTAATAAACTCCTTAGGAAGTGTTCTACTCCCACACATGACAAGTGTGTGTAACCTGTATCCTGTGTAGAGGTGGTTGTGAGTGTTTAACACCTGTGGCCAATGTGGAGCGGGTTTTGCATATTTCTTATATGGTGGCCCTACAATATATCACAATGTCAACTATACTGGGATAACAGATGAAAAATAGCTGAGAGGCTGGGGTGCAAAGCCATACCCATACATGTGACATCAAGGCCAGACAATCACAGTTAACAACCCCAGTATTACTGAGAGCACACTCTCAACCCATGTCTCATACACACACATGCCTAGGCAACAGACTATATGTGGGTAGTACACTGCATATTGGCCACCGATAGTAACTATGGAGTGATAGCAGTGGGCTACAGAGGGCATGTCACCCTGCCCATCTGTCCATTATGCACATACATGCTGACAGTGCACCTCCCGCATGTTCCCCATTAGACACCTGCACCACAATGGACATACCATAAAACAAAACGATAACTACATATAACTAATAAAAGTGAATCAATAGCGGAGTCCAACTGTGATGAATGAAGAAAACTTTAATAAAACAATCACTGAGCGCTTTCACCCGCCACAATGCGGGTTTCATCAGAGTAACAAGAAAATGGAGCAGTATGTCATTTATACTATAATCGACCAATAGAAACAGTTCATTCATTTCGTTTGTAATTAGCAAATGGTATGTCTTAATAATCACTTTAAATTGCTATAAAAACTGTAGGGCTTGACCTCTATACTATAAAGCTGTATAGAATTGCTTAAAATTCATAAAATGCATTAATAAATTACAATGATAAATAAATGTATTAATAAATAACAATGATAATTAAATATATATATAAATATCACATCTACAATTAATTACAATGGGATATAATATGTAAATATAAATCTAAAACCTATATAATAGAAATATATCTATGTTAAAATTAACATTTATTGTTTAAAAACACATTTTAATAGAAATATGAAATATAGATAAAAAAATACAGTTAAAAATATATATTGATCTAAATTGTATGTGCATTTAATTTTAGTTTGCTGGCAATAGAGATTTGCTCGTTAATACCGGGTTTTTTACAAGCATTTAATCTTAATTGCCACAAACATTCTTTTAATTCTAATAAAGCATTTATTATAACGAGCAAATCTCTATTGCCAGCAAACTAAAATTAAATGCACATACAATTTAGATCAATATATATTTTTAGCTGTATTTTTTTATCTATATTTCATATTTCTATTAAAATGTGTTTTTAAACAATAAATGTTAATTTTAACATAGATATATTTCTATTATATAGGTTTTAGATTTATATTTATATATTATATCCCATTGTAATTAATTGTAGATGTGATATTTATATTTATATATATATTTAATTATCATTGTTATTTATTAATACATTTATTTATCATTGTAATTTATTAATGCATTTTATGAATTTGAAGCAATTCTATACAGCTTTATAGTATAGAGGTCAAGCCCTACAGCTTTTATAGCAATTTAAAGTGATTATTAAGACATACCATTTGCTAATTACAAACAAAATGAATGAACTGTTTCTATTGGTCGATTATAGTATAAATGACATACTGCTCCATTTTCTTGTTACTCTGATGAAACCCGCATTGTGGCGGGTGAAAGCGCTCAGTGATTGTTTTATTAAAGTTTTCTTCATTCATCACAGTTGGACTCCGCTATTGATTCACTTTTAATGGACATACCATGCCTAACAACAAGGGCCTGTATGGACAGATGCCACTGACACCAGGGAATGCTGTTAGCATGCTATCAATGTAGGTGCAGGGTAAACATGCTGCTCATTACCAGCACCTGCCACAGGTAGGCAAGACTGGCATATCTGATGATAATCTGTGTTCACAACATGGGCCAGACACCCCGGGTACATGTCACTGTACATGCATGTGGGAGGTGTGCGCATCCTAGACACCATCCATGTCATGGATGAAGGAACACGTACATGGCAGGAGATGCACAGCATTGGCCACACACAATAGTCACCCAGGTGACTGAATGGGGGATGCAATACCCACCTGTGTGGGCAAATGCAGAAATACAGCCCTGAGCCACAATGCAGACCATTGTCATGTGGCCTGAGGCCAAGGTATACCCATCACCTACCCTTGTATAGCCTGCTGGCAGAGTTGCCCACCACACACCCATGCAGACATATAACCACGCATGTCAGTACTGGCACCCAGTGTGTTCGTGTATGTGTTGTATGGTGCGTATGTCCACATCCACACTCACTACAACCCTCCTGAGCATACTGAAGCATGCTGTATGATGTCTGACACCTCCTCATAATCTTTGCCCATACGACCTCCATATGACCTGTGTGGTGCATGTGATACCTACACATTGATGTGTTGTGGCAATCCCACTAGTAATGAGTTGTACTCCTGGCTCTGCCAAGTGTGTCAATGCGTCCCTGTGAGAGTGTGGCTGTGTTGATGCTGGCACCTGTTCAAGCGGACAGGCACCTGTACATCACCTACCCTATATGGTCACTCACCATCACATATGTGTTCTGAGTACTCCACAGCAGGTAACCCATGTGGCAGATCCAATAACTGCATCAAACTGTGATAGCACTTCATAGTTGTTGGGGGTTTGATACCCTGTGCTGGTAGGTGTGTAACAGAAACATGTTTCAGTTTTACTCTCCCACCCCTCCCTGACATGTATTTGCCTCTGTCTGCCTCCCCCACTCCCTCTCTGGTGGATGTGGAGACCCACACCTGCTTTGCTTAGACAACAGCATGTGTATTTTAAGTGATAATCAGCTGATGGCCTCTGCACAAATTGCAGCATTCCCCTAGCTGATTGCATGTGGAACAGCTGTGGTAACATTCCCATAGTCAATTGCATGGAACCACACTCCAATATCTAGGAACATCATGGTGGTGTTGGCCCTTTTCAGTCACTGTGAGCAGGAACTAGATATGTTGTTATATGTGTAACCAATGCAAATATATCCATGAGGGTAACAGTTGTTGTATTAGGGATGTTAAAGCCAAGGACAAATATGATTGCAACAGTAAGCAAGTAGTGTATTTGGCAAGCTGCACCCACTGTCCCACGTTCTATGTCGGCAAAACCGACAGAAGACCAAGGGACAGGATATATGAACACATATATAGTATTAACAACAGTAAATCCACAAATGCATTGGCAAGACACATTTTAGAACAGCCCACACATAATTTCATATTTAGCGTCATACAACAACTATACAATGACAGAAGAGGTGGTCCGGAGTCACTTAGATTGGAAAGGTTAGAGCTTTGTTGGCAATTGAGGCTAAATGCCTGCCAGTTTCCTGGCCTGAATGAGTGTAATTCGATTATGTGTGTCCTACGCTTAAAAAATCTGTTAAGGTGAATTCTCAGTTGTATTTTTAGATTTGAGACTTTGCTGCTTTTATGAACAAATACATGTGCAGTTCTTTGAGATCGAAATTACAAGTCAAAATTTTATTTTTATCTATTTTTAACTATTTTAACCTTGTTAGTTATATAAAGCTTAACACAATTCTTTACTTGGAGATTTTTTATATATTTTTTTTACATTTGTTAGTATATTATTTTTATATTTTTTATCATTGTTCATTATAGCATTGTATTTTCTGACTTGCGACCTGCATGTATATGAGATTTTATATAGGTAGAAATGAAACAATATATAAAAAACAAACAATAAAAAATAAAGAATTAACTAGTAGTTGCAAGTCTCACCAGTAGGGTGAGCTCTCTGAGTAGTACATGTGTAGTGCTGCGTGACTTCAATGTGATTTCAATGAGATTTGGGTGCTATAAAATGCTCTAGTAGATTATTAACTTAAAGTTTTGTTTCTGATGAAGTTGGATACTTAAATCTGACGAAAAGTGCATGTTTAAAGAGAAGCTTAAATAAATATTTCAAACGCAGGTTTCGTAGTGGATTTTTCACGTGGTGTTGGAAGACAGTGTTTGAGAAGTTTTTTTTTTACCTATTTCAAACCATTTTCAAGGCTTGTGTTGTTTGTGTGATGGATCCCGAACCAGTTCTTCCAGTTTCACCATCAGCGAGCCAAGCGGACTCACAGCTAAACCTTACTGTTCTTATTGAACTTTTAACCCAACGGGTCGATGACTTAAACAGGAGACTAGATGAGTCTGCACCCAGGTCAACATTGGGCAATGCCCCCATCATAAACCAGGTTAGTAATTCAAGTCCTAACCTTAATGTCTCAGCTTCTGCGCTACAGAGGGGTGGATTGGTTCTACCTGGGCATGGAGGGGCATGCTCTGGAGATACTGGTGGAACTAGCACCCAAGTAGTCAGGGAAACTAACTTGAATACAGAAGATTTGAATATGAAAACTCCCCCTAACTTTAATGTATGGTTGAGTAAGGAATTTAATTTTGAGAGTAACCTTGTTGGGACTACACCTATAGGCATGCAGGAAAACGAAGTGACACTGGCTCACAAACTTCAAGATTTCGATACTAAGTTGATTAAACTTAAAAAGACTCAATTGGAAATAGCTTATTTCCATGAATACATCCGTTTAAAAATACTGCCTAAGGGGTTGAGGTCATGGCAGTACCCCAGTGGCCTGATTGAAGGCTCAAAATTCCATAAAGACTTAATATCCCTTTTTGAGAAGCATGGGAAAGAACTGTTGGAAACTTTGTGTCTCCACTACCAAGAGAGAGCGGATGCTTTAATTACTGAAGTGACTCTGTTAGACGAGAACATTAAGAAGGACTTAGTCTTTCAAAGATACCAGTTTGACTATGAGAGAATATTTCACAGCATTGACCAACATTTATTGAAGGTCAATGCAACCAAAATTAAGAAAATTCAAAGGGATTTGAAGGACTATGAAAAAGGGCTAGCATATCCTAGACCCCCACCTTCTCAGAGTAGCAACCCACCCCAAGGTGACAACGAGCAACCGGAAGGTTTGATTCAAGAGAGTGAAGTTCCCCAAGCCACTATTGATAGTGACTTGGGAGACCAGGCTCCAGACCCAGCCTTGGTTCGTCGCAGTGATAGACTAGCGATGAAAAACAACATGGGCTACAAACAGGGTCCTAGTGACCATATAAATTTTCAGAACCAAGCCTCCGGCAGCCATTACCCGAAGGGGAGAAGGAACAATTCCAGAACCAGGAGGAAGAACAAGTGGTGAACACTGACGAAAGGGAAGATTGTTTAGAAGCTTTAAACACTTGCAGTATAGTTTTGAATACTTCAAGAGACTTTTATAATTACTCGGAGATTAATATATCGTCCGAGATGGCTGACTTATTATCAAAGGGACATCCTTTTGTTCCAACTGCACACACCCAAATAGCTGACATTTTAATAGATTTAAAACTTTTAGTTCGTAAAATGAATTTGAATTTGCTAATGGGTGATCATTTACCAACCCAGAATGACTACTATATTCCAAGTGTTTGTAACCCTCCTACCCACTTGATTTTGTCCTTCTTCGAACAGACGTGCGAAATTGATATTAGGAACTCGCTGTTTAGTAGTAGGCATGGTAATTTCCAACAACACAATGTCTCAAGAGAGGAAAGGGACATACTTAACTTTTTGAGTTCCTCTTATGTGAGAATTATGAAACCAGATAAGGGAGGGGGCCTGGCGATTATGAATGTAGCAGACTATAACCAAAGAATGTTATTGATCTTAAACACTGAGACATACAGTGAAGTGTCAAGGAATGAGTTAAATATAGCTATGAATAGAGTGAATTCCTTGTTGTATGATTTATATATTGAAGGGCGTATTGACAAGAATGTGTTTGAATTCTTGAAGATGCCAGCACCTAGACTACCTATTATTTTCGGAATTCCGAAAATTCATAAAAGTGTAGCAGACCCACCAATGAGGCCATTAGTAGATGCAAGGGGAAGTATGACATATGCTTGCACTAAAGCTGTTGATAACATCCTTAAAAAATATGTTGCCCAAGAGACCCAAATTTCAAAAGATTCCTGGTCCTTTTTGCAACATATTAATCAAATTCCATTTTTTGAAATCGCCTTATTTCTGACAATAGATGTCAAGGATTTGTATTCTTCGATTCCCCACCAGGAAGCCATTGAAAGGTCAGCACTTTTTATGCAAACCCATAATGCCCCTAGAGATGAAGTGAACTTGGTGACAGAATTAATAGACATAGTACTGTCTTATAAATTTGTCACCTTTAATGGTAAATTTTACCATCAAAGAGTGGGAGTTGCGATGGGGTCCCCATGTGGGGCCAGTGTGGTTAATATGGTCATGGCACACTGGGAGAGACAACATGTCTTACAAAATCCTTGGTGCCAACAACATAAAATTTTACACGCGATTCTTGGACGACATTTTTGTGATGTTTGTCGGCCAGGAATCAGAGGCACTGAGAATGATAGACATGTTTAATAACAGCACGGAGATTTTGGAATTCACTTATTCTGTACACAAGGACAAGATTTCATATCTTGACAATGAATTAAGGAAAGATTATAGAGAATTAGTTTATTTAGCAAATATTTTCCGTAAGAGTACTTACTTAAATTCCTTCCTTCATTTTTCCAGCTGCCACCCTTTTTCACAGAAGAAATCTGTGATTAAGGGGCAGTTAGTTAGGGAAGTTAGGATGACCACAAAAGATGAGGACTTTATAGCCGAATGTGATACACTAAAGAACTTTTTCTTATGGAGAGGTTACCCTCTCGATTTGTTCATGACCCTCCTTGAGGAAGTGAAAGCTAAGAGACATGGAGGAGTGTTCCCACCAATTTTGTGTAATAAAAATATGACTTTGGTTTGTAGTGATAAACAGGGGTCTGACGAGTTGTTCAGCCCTTATTGCTTTATTTCCACTTTTGCCATGGAATCCTTTGAAATAGTTAACATCATTTGTAAGAATTGGGGGTTACTGCTGAACCATAATGAGACATGTACAACTTTCCCCGAATGCCCAAAAATAGTTTTCAGACGTGGTGCAAATTTGAAACAAATCTTAGAAAACAGAGCCACTGTGATGAAAAAGAAACTGGGTACATTCAAATGTTACATGTGTAACCGATGCAAATATATCCATGAGGGTAACAGTTGTTGTATTAGGGATGTTAAGATCAAAGCCAATGACAAGTATGATTGCAACAGTAAGCAAGTAGTGTATTTGGCAAGATGCACCCACTGTCCCGCGTTCTATGTCGGCAAGACCGACAGAAGACTAAGGGACAGGATATATGAACACATATACAGTATTAACAATAGTAAATCCACAAATGCATTAGCAAGACACATTTTAGAACAGCCCACACATAATTTCAAATTTAACGTCATCCAACAACTATACAATGACGGAAGAGGTGGTCCGGAGTCACTTAGATTGGAAAGGTTAGAGCTTTGTTGACAATTGAGGCTGAATGCCTGCCAGTTTCCTGGTCTGAATGAGTGTAATTCGATTATGTGTGTCCTACGCTTATAAAATCTGTTAAGGTGAATTCTCATTTGTATTTTTAGATTTGAGACTTTGCTGCTTTTATGAGCAAATACATGTGCAGTTCTTTGAGATCGAAATTACAAGTCAAAATTTTATTTTTATCTATTTTTAACTATTTTAACCTTATTAGTTATATAAAGCTTAACACAATTCTTTACTTGGAGATTTTTTATATATTTTTTTTACATTTGTTAGTATATTATTTTTATATTTTTTATCATTGTTCATTATAGCATTGTATTTTCTGACTTGCGACCTGCATGTATATGAGATTTTATATAGGTAGAAATGAAACAATATATAAAAAACAAACAATAAAAAATAAAGAATTAACTAGTAGTTGCAAGTCTCACCAGTAGGGTGAGCTCTCTGCATAGTACATGTGTAGTGCTGCGTGACTTCAATGTGATTTCAATGAGATTTGGGTGCTATAAAATGCTCTAGTGGATTATTAACTTAAAGTTTTGTTTCTGATGAAGTTGGATACTTAAATCTGACGAAAAGTGCATGTTTAAAGAGAAGCTTAAATAAATATTTCAAACACAAGTTTCGTAGTGGATTTTTCACGTGGTGTTGGAAGATAGTGTTTGGGAAGTTTTTTGTTTACCTGTTTCAAACCATTTTCAAGGCTTGAACTATACTCGGATAACAGATGAAAAATAGCTGAGAGGCTGGGGTGCAAAGCCGTACCCATACATGTGACATCAAGGCCAGACAATCACAGTTAACAACCCCAGTTTTACTGAGAGCACACTCTCAACCCATGTCTCATACACACACATGCCTAGGCAACAGACTATATGTGGGTAGTACACTGCATATTGGCCACCGATAGTAACTATGGAGTGATAGCAGTGGGCTACAGAGGGCATGTCACCCTGCCCATCTGTCCATTATGCACATACATGCTGACAGTGCACCTCCCCCATGTTCCCCATTAGACACCTGCACCACAATGGACATACCATGCCTAACAACAAGGGCCTGTATGGACAGATGCCACTGACACCAGGGAATGCTGTTAGCATGCTATCAATGTAGGTGCAGGGTAAACATGCTGCCCATTACCAGCACCTGCCACAGGTAGGCAAGACTGGCACATCTGATGATAATCTGTGTTCACAACATGGGCCAGACACCCCAGGTACAGTTTGACATGTCACTGTACATGCATGTGGGAGGTGTGCGCATCCTAGACACCATCCATGTCATGGATGAAGGAACACATACATGGCAGGAGATGCACAGCATTGGCCACACACAATAGTCACCCAGGTGACTGAATGGGGGATGCAATACCCACCTGTGTGGGCAAATGCAGAAATACAGCCCTGAGCCACAATGCAGACCATTGCCATGTGGCCTGAGGCCAAGGTATACCCATCACCTACCCTTGTATAGCCTGCTGGCAGAGTTGCCCACCACACACCCATGCAGACATATACCTACGCATGTCAGTAGTGGCACCCAGTGTGTTCGTGTATGTGTTGTATGGTGCGTATGTCCACATCCACACTCACTACAACCCTCCTGAGCATACTGAAGCATGCTGTATGATGTCTGACACCTCCTCATAATCTTTGCCCATACAACCTCCATATGACTGTGTGCTGCATGTGATACCTACACATTGATGTGTTGTGGCAATCCCACTAGTAATGAGTTGTACTCCTGGCTCTGCCAAGTGTGTCAATGCATCCCTGTGAGAGTGTGGCTGTGTTGATGCTGGCACCTGTTCAAGCAGACAGGCACCTGTACATCACCTACCCTATATGGTCACTCACCATCACATATGTGTTCTGAGTACTCCACAGCAGGTAACCCATGTGGCAGATCCAATAACTGCATCAAACTGTGATAGCACTTCATAGTTGTTGGGGGTTTGATACCCTGTGCTGGTAGGTGTGTAACAGAAACATGTTTCAGTTTTACTCTCCCACCCCTCCCTGACATGTATTTGCTTCTGTCTGCCTCCCCCACTCACTCTCTGGTGGATGTGGAGACCCACACCTGCTTTGCTTAGACAGCAGCATGTGTATTTTAAGTGATAATCAGCTGATGGCCTCTGCACAAATTGCAGCATTCCCCTAGCTGATTGCATGTGGAACAGCTGTGGTAACATTCCCATAGTCAATTGCATGGAACCACACTCCAATATCTAGGAACATCATGGTGGTGTTGGTCCTTTTCAGTCACTGTGAGCAGGAACTAGATATGTTGTTTAGCAAACAGCATCTCAGATGGATTGGGGATGTACCTCTAACAACATACACTGTGGAAAGAGGGCAACAAACAGGAGGGGGATCTGCCTGACCTGACTACAGACTGTAAGTGCTGCTATACTGTATTTGGAGTAATGTTGGTTTAACAGTGTTTGTCTGGATATGGCTGTCGTACATGTCGCAATACCTGCCATGTCAGTTCCATGTATATGAGGAATCCCCATCTGCAGGGTCATCTGCAGACTGGGCAGTGTTGTGCCTTTGGTTTCATGTGTTAGCCACGGAGCATCTATCTAGGGAATGTAGCGTGAGGATTGCAATCTGTAGATGGTGAAGACCATGATAGTTACTGACCTCTTATCCCTCATAGGACATATGTTGCAAGAAACCCTGTTACAATGGTAAATGTATGAGGTTATCACAGCAACATGTCTATATTGGCCATGTGTATGTTCTGTCAGCCACACCTCTGTCAACCTTTGTACATATGTCGTGCATGAAGTGGTGCATATGTGCTGTACACCATAAATAGTGTCATCATAACTGATATTAGCCAGTGATATATCAGATTGCTACACGTGTTATGCACAGTAGGGGTTATATTTCATGAACATAACCTGGACATTCTGTGGATGTTTGTACAGTACTGAGGTCTGTGTACATATGGTGAATGTCAGCAGTCTGTGTATTGTTAATATGTATTTTAGCCTGTTTACAGACTGTGGTAGATGTTATTGTTCTAGTTCCCCTTCTATCTTATGTTACATACTGCCTGACTGTATGGTACCGTAATGATGTACATGTTTGTAGGGCCATACACACACACATGTCCCATACTACAGACAGCCATCAGACCAAACTGTGTGGCAGTCCAGTATATGTAGGGTCATTCTGTGAGTGGCACATATGAGGATGGTGTAGAACAGATAGTCCATATACTGTAATATTATGCTAGCTTACCATATGTGGCTGTGGCTGTGTTCACATTGGTTGTGGTTATGCACTTTCACACTGGTGTATCTTACTCTGTGCTGTGACATGCCTGTTGAGCCTGCTATATATGCAGGTACATGAGCATTCCCCTATAAGAGATGTAGGCCAGTGTTGAGCCAGTCTGCCTGTAGCCTGCACAGTGCATTATTAGATGCCTAGCAGCTTAGTGTACTTACCCTGTGAGATGTCATGTGTAAATACCTGCCAGATGTACTGCTGCCGGGCCTCCCTTAAAAGTCATGTATGTCAGATAGAGCAGTGGGATGCTGTACAGATGTATGTCAATATCTAGTGGGTGGTATGTGTCCATGGCACCCCTGTACCAACAATCATTATGTGTCAGGCCAGACAGGAGTGTGTGAATGCAAAACCTATTGTCGCAAATGTATACCAGTCATTATGTGTCTACATCCATATTGTCAGGCCTGGTACACATGTTGTGCACTAAGGGATTATGTGTATACCTCTGGACTGTACAGAGTGTGTCCAAAGGTCCACATATACTGGCCAATATCTCTGTTGCACTCCACAGGGGCATTACATGCTAGCAGCGATACTTTACAATGATTTCTTTAGGATGTCTATCAGTAGCCAATGGCACACATGTTATAAGCAGATGTGACCTTCCAAACACACCATGTCTTTGAAGATAATCCCAATGAGAGTAGCAATAGTCTACTAATATACCTGCTATACATACCTGACATCCCCTTGCACTACAACTTTGGGACTATAGGGGCTGGGGTAGGGCTACACTCCATGTCCAGGACATATGGTAGACATATATGTACATATACTTATCCAGAGAGACATATATATATATATATATATATATATATATATATATATATATATATATATATATAGATAGATAGATATACATATATATATATATATATATATATATATATATATATATATATATAAAATTACATGTGTACTACTTCCAATTACCACTGTCATGGCAACCACCCACTATAAATCCCTACAGCATGTGGGCATGGTTCCTTTACATTTCCTGTGTGATGGACATCCTTCCTGTGTGTGGGCATTAGTGTTACAGACAGCAGGTAGCAATATCTCTTACAGGAGAACCTCCACACTCAGGGCGGCCACATATTTGTAGGAGGATCGGGAACTACAGACAGACTGTGAGTAGAGTTGTGTTATGCTTTGCATAGTACTGGTGTTACAGGGTGTGTGTGTACATACTAGTTTACCTTGGAATGCAGTCTGTCTGCATAGCTCACTACTGTGAGCCTATCCTCTTGCTGGACAGAGGTATGCCTATCATATGTTGTCCATCCACCACACAGGTCCTGTGTCAGTTATTACACTGGCAGTGTGTGTGTTGAGTGCTATCAGTACACGGCTACATCCATTTCTGTTTCTAACCTCAATTCCCTGACTAAGGGTATGTTGCAGACTATCCTGTAACAGCAGCAACTTGCTTAGTGTATGGCAACAGTGTTCCACATATGTGCCTGTGTTCCAGCCTCTGTCCTCCATCTACATACCAAGCGTTGCACATATGTCACACTGTTGGGGGTTGTTCTGTAGTGGGCTGTGAGTATATCACACTGCCATTGCTGTCAATAGTCCACTGCTGTTGTATCCCCCACACATTCAGTGGGGCTGTAGCCATATATGTGTGGGCATCACCTACACAATACATGTGTGCCCTTATGCACTCCAGCAACCAGTGTATGTAACAGTGGTATATGGCCCTGTATTATTGAGTCTACATGTGGAGCACCATAAATGACCTAGGCTGTTACAAAATGTGGGGGTAACAGGGGTGAGCTGCCGCAATGTATCTGGATGTACAGTACCATATACTTCAGCTATAGTTACATTACTTACATGAATTGGGGTACTGCAAGCTTACTGCCGCTTGCCATAGTGACTGTTCTTTTTGTCGGTCTGCTCATGATGGTGTCAGTTATGCCTTGTTATGTAACAGTTACAACCCATTTGATCACATAACGTCTTTACCACCTACTGAGTTTGTACAGAGTGTAGATAGAGGCTGCTGGACTACACACCTGCAGTACATACTGTTGATTGTTTGGTATCCTGTGGCCCAGTCTGTCTTCATTATTGGACAATTTGAAGGGCTAAGCCTGGACAGCAACAGCTGTGAACCTTTCCAGATTAGTGTATTAGTATAACTGTTTCACAGTTGCATTACTCTGTTTATATGGTTATCGGTGTCTGAACAGCTATATGACATGGCATATAGAACTGTAATATTACATAATTAAAGGTTTCCCATTTCTGCAAACCTGTGTGTGGTGTCTTTCCTATGACCTCTCTATGAGTATATGTTGCAGGCAATGACTGACATTTGTATGGGTAGCCCATACAATGTCCAGTTGTTCAGGTGTTATCTGTGGGCATAGTGGCTGTTCCATATTGTGTGCACCTTCTACATATGTATCTTACTGTACATATATCTGCATGTGTATGAGTAGTCATGTGTGTGTATATGTATATATATATATATATATATATATATATATATATATATATATATATATATATATATATATATATATATATATATATATATATATATATATATATATATATATATATACATATATCTGTATCTGTATCCAGGGGATGTTGATGGCTTCCACATATTACTTTTCTTATGGGTGGCAGACTGTACTTGGTAGTGTATTGCAGGGCTCACATGTTTGGCTGTGGGGGGATGCCTATTCGTATGAGATGTATAGTGTGTGGGGCCTCTCAAACCCATTAATGGTGCATGTGGACATATGTGTATTTGTTAATCTGCCATTGCTATCTACAGATGTATGGCCATACATACCTATATAGATATATATATCTGCTAACATAATTATAACTATGTCCGTATATACCTACATAGATATATATCTGCGTACACATACGTAACATGCTTTGTATATGTAGACATATAGGTGAAGACAGATATATGTGTCAATTTAGGCATATGCATGTATATATGTGCATATATATATATATATATATATATATATATATATATATATATATATATATATATAGTGTTAGAAATTTATACATATATATATATATATATATATATATATATATATATATATATATATATATATATATATATATATATATATATATATATATATATATATATATATATATATATATATATATATATATATATATATATACACACATCTACATATATAGATATGTTGTATATGTTTAGATATTAATATAGTTACACACACAGACATCTAGGTGTTGGTATACATTTTCTGTACTGTTGTATGACAGGAATTGATATGTTTCTGAAAACATGACATTTCTTTGTATCTGTCATGGCTTAGTGGTAAATCACCCTGTTTAGGGTGTGCAAGGTCCCTGGTTTGAGCCTTGCAACAGCTGTTTATTTTGTTGATGGGCAGAACATGGCCCATTGGATACAGAGTGATTAAGGCACTTTAAAGAAGTTGTAAATAGGTTTTTGCGGGTTTGTGTGGAGCTAAGCACTGCCTACACAGGTTAAGCAATTTAGAAGCTAACTGAGTGTAAGACCCTGTAACCAGAAGTTAGCATTGCTTAGCTACGTGCAAACCCACGCAAACCTGCTTACAACTGCTTTAAAGTGCCTTAATCACTCTGTATCCAATGGGCCGTGTTCTACCCAGCAACAAAATAAACAGATCCTGCAAGCCTCAAAACCAGGACCCTGCAGACCATAGACAAAGTGAATTACCACTAAGCCATGACAAATGCACATAAATCAGATGGTTTCAGAAACATATCCAGCACAATCATTCAACAGTACAGGAAATGTACTTTAACATCTAGATGTGTGTGTGTGTGTGTGTGTGTGTGTGTGTGTGTGTGTGTGTGTGTGTGTGTGTGTGTGTGTGTGTGTGTGTGTGTGTGTATACTAAACAGATATATATATATATATATATATATATATATATATATATATATATATATATATATACCTCTCTCTCTCCATGCATACATCTATACATATATGTCTACATATATATTTCAGAATATATATATATATATATATATATATATATATATATATATATATATATATATATATATACATTCTTCTTCTTCTTCTTTCAGCTTTTCCCGGTTAGGGGTCGCCACAGCGGATCACCTGTCCGCTCATGATTGGCATTGGAGTTTTACAGTGTCGAGTTGCCAGCTCAGCACCCAACCTTCCACAGAAGGCACACATGCACGCACTCACACTTAGGGCCAATTTAGAATTTCCAATCCACCTACAGCATGTCTTTGGGATGTGGGAGGAAACTGGAGCACCCGGAGGAAACCCACGTGACTACAGGGAGGACATGCAGACTCCGCACAGAAGGCACCCTATATATATATATATATATATATATATATATATATATATATATATAAATTAAATATGTAAAACCCTATATATATATATATATATATAAACATATTTATCTATCTATATACAATTTATGTTATGTGATGATTTGTGAGTCATACACACACACACACACACACACACACACATATATATATATATATATATATATATATATATATATATATATATATATATATATATATATATATACATACACACACACACACACACACACACACTACCAAAAAAATAGGTGCTCGGTGAAATGTGTGCTCGGGCTAAATACACACCACGCTGACACACTGATGACACCAGGAGGCGAAACCTAGGTTTGTGTATTGTATACTTTTTATCATTGTTTCATTGTGAGTCGGACATTAAACTTATGGCAGCACAAAGCCATGTTCCTGAATGGAGTTCTTTTTATTTTTTCTATTATTATGTTATACACTCATTATGGGTGTTTCTATGCTGGTTGGTGCTAGACTTTGGGGAGCGTGGTATATATATATATATATATATATATATATATATATATATATATATATATATATATATATATACATATAGCTATCTGTCTACATTTACCGCTATATATCTGTCATTATGACCATGCATGTTCAGCTCACATTTTGGGCATATACCTCATTCTCTTGGCAACTGACATGGATGATTGCAGCATTAAAGTCAGTAAATAGTGCCAAAACTTTTGTGTTTCAGACTTCATGTCCTTCAACATATGTGTTCTAATACATATAACTGTGGAACTAGCAATGTTTTAAGTGTATTACAGCAGTATTTGACATTTATCCCTATGTGTACCCACATGTTTGCACACTCTGTCCAGACTTCTTGCATTAACAGCTTGTGTGGTATGATGTTACTATATTTTCTGTACTGTTGACTGATTGTGCTGGATGATATGTTTGTGAAAACATCAGGGTTATGTATATCTGCCATGGTTTAGTAGTAAATCACTTTGTGTATGGTGTGCAGGGTCCTGGGTTCAAGCCTTGTAGAGTTTTGTTTTTTGTTGTTGCTGGGCAGAACACAGGCAGTTGGATACTGAGTGATTAAGGTACTTTAAAGCAATTGTAAGTGAGTTTGCATGGAGCTAAGCACTGCTAACCTCCAGTTACAGTTTCTTATATTCAGTTAGCTTCTACTTTGCTTAATCTGTGTAGGCAATACTTACCCCCACCCAAACACACTTAAACATGCTTTCTAGTGCTTATATATGCTTACTACTGCTTATTTGTGCTTAAACCTGCTTACTAATGCCTTATTTATTATAACACTGACACTTCACATGTGTATTTAATGCAGTACTCCCGTTCACATTTAAATGTTATTTAGTAGGTTATACAGCAAAAAAATGGAAAGAAATGTTCATATACAGATTTCACATGGAAAATGGTATGTGCTGCAGTGGGACTCAAACCGGGAATGTCTGCTCATTAGGTGGATGCTCTAACCACTACACTATTGCTGTGCTGCTTCATTTGCATATATCTTCCTTGTTATCCTCTTCAGCCTTTTAAGCTGCTTTAAACGTAGCTAAGCGATGGGCACACCTGCGCACATACGGTTAGCTGTACTCGGAGTTTTAAAAGAAATAAAGGGGTTTCTTCTTTTTATTTTTATGTCCTGTTGCTGTTGTACACATGGGGGACTGTTGGTGGGGACATACGGACACCTATAAGTGGTCTCGCTCATTTATTTACACTATTTACACTTTCTGCTGTTCTACTTTGCAGGAGTGTGTTTATTGTGAGAGCTCTGCTCTCAGACACACCCCCTGCACTCATCCATGCTCTGTGTAGTATTGGGAGTTCAGGCAGTGTGCCTTCATTAATATGCATGGTGCACTGCCGTCCTCCTCCTGAACTGCTGCTTCCATGCAGGACTAGACTAGTCCTGCACGGAAGCTTAGTAAATCCAGGGATTTGTTTTTTTTTCCAGCAAATTTTCCAGCTGTGGCATAATTTTGCTGGCTGTAAAACTTGATCCATACTCATTCGGGTGACTGTTATCCCATGAAAACAGCCTCTGATCACAACAACTTTCTTCCAAGTATTTAATTACATGAATATTGTAGACCACAGACAATTCCATTAGCCAGTTATTAAACATGTGAGGTTTTGCACATACATAGTCATTTGAAGGCAGTAAAGGAATTATCTCACTCCATATAAACTGTATTCTATTGGTTCCTAAGCTCTATTATATCCAACAAGTATTCATATATTTTAGTTGTTTAAACCTTAAATCCTTAAATCCAGCATGTAGTACGTACAAGTTGTAAAAGCAATCATGTTGACTGTATCAAGTGTTCTTAGCCCAGGTAAAACAGAAACAGTATGAGAAGCCTTATCCAATTTGGAAAGCTCCTTTACTACAGGCCTTAAAAAAGAGTGTTACCTTCATTTACATGTGTTGCCCCAATATCCCCCTTGCCAGTAATAAATAAAGGAGGTTTACTTAAATTTTTTTGTTTTACTACTTTTTATTTGAAATCCTTTTAGTTGCTGAGAGATCTCTGCAGTCCAATTTAATTCTAAGACAGGGTCTATACTATCCTGATCTACTATCCCCAGACCTTTAATAACTGAGCGAGTCTCATTTGTTATAGTGACTTTTGGATATAAGCAATCATGGGATTCTATATTATATTTTATATATATATATATATATATATATATATATATATATATATATATATATATATATATATATATACACACAAATAACGTACTTTTCAATAAAAGTACAATCCTTGACTGAGAATATAGTAACTTATTATCACAATTTCTAATATGGTCTACTCTACGTTCTTTATATCAAACCAGTTTACCTAGAAAAGGGGATATCTCTTCTTTCATATATTTCTGTCTTTGTGAAGAATATGTTTTATCTTTAAAACAGTTTTCTAGTTGCTTCCCCAGAGCTTGTGCAGGGGCTTCATCCATCTTCAGTGTCAGTTTGTAACATTTAAATAATGAAATTTCTTCATACTTCCAAGACTCCCAGTTGTATAAAAAGCCCTCATAAAGAAGTGATGTTGCCATACCACACCCACTTGAGAAATGCAGTATTTAGTATCACCATTCAACTTTTTTAGATTCATAGGTAAAGGCTAGGCTAGTGTCTTTGTTGGTTATTTTAAGCCTTGTCAGTTTCCCAAAGGTGAGACTCAAATGCTGTGTTTGTGCATTAAACACCTTGGTTACCCATAATACCAACCCTTAGCTTCTCCTTACCCATCTGCATGTGGTCCTGATTGCTCTAACGTCTTGACAAAATGGCCATATGGTCAGAAAAAACATGCCAAAAAGGCCTCCAATCCTTTTCTTTGAGATTTTTAGAAAGAAAAGCATAATCAGTTTCAGTGTTAAGTATATTTCTTTAAGTATAAGGTTTGTTTTTCTCCTAAGAATAATATGTCATATATACATTTTCTACAGGAATATATAGGTTCATAGGTTAATAGCAGATTACTAGGCTAATGGCCCTGTGGCCTTTACAAGCCTTGCTGTGTGAAAAACCCATGTACCCTAATAGGCCATAGTTAGATGGCCTTAGTTAGAGCAATTCTGTGATCAGCAATGACTAATCTCTGTCCATGAGGGATATAGCTGCCACCCCTGTTGTGAATTTACAGCCATCCATCTAAATGTCAAGGTTGTGCTTAAATAGGGTAATTGAGGAGCTCTGCATCAAATGAAGTGGGAGCTTATTCCAGAGGAATTCCAATCTCTGGGAGATATAGCTGTCTCTCCAACATGTGTTGTTAATGTCACAGGCAAGGTTGGGTTCCCTGGAGTGAGTGACTCCTGTCCCATTTGATCTGCAGATATGCAACATTTCCATTAGGACAGAGTCAGAGACTGCTCTGTAGGCTAGGCACAGGTTACCTCTCAGCAGCCTGTGTTATACAGAGTACAATGATAGGGCTTTCAGCCTTTTCATTTAAGTTAGAGTTTGGGGGCCATGGATTATCTTGGTTAAAACCTCTGAGGTCTCTCCAGTTGCCTCAGGTGTCTGGTGAGATGCATACAGAAAGAAGTATTGTACTCAATTAGTAGTCTGATAAGGGTCTAGTACAGAGGCGTTATAACCTCCTTCATTTTTGGATGTGATGCCCTTATTTATGAGATGCACAGTGTAGAAGGCTTTCCTTACCACTGTGGACACATGGTGATCAGTGTGTAGATAGCTGTCAACCTGTCTTTCCAAGTCTTGCACCACTTGGTTTGAGCTTAGACAGGTGCTAACTACATCATAATTAGCAGGGGCTACTTTTTGCCAAAGGGGATAATGAGGCTTTTTTGTTGCATTTAGTTTTAGTCCATGACTTTGGCACTAATTGTTTGTCTGTGTCAACCCCCTCTGTAATATTTTCTCAACAAAGGTTTGACTTTTATTCCTGATTGTTTACAGGACATTTCAAAACCATTATCTAAGTTTAAATATTGTACTAGAATGCTGAAAGTGTTATTTGGTAATAACAGTGAAGTACCCTTATAGGTCCCCAAACATTCTAGCATATATATTCCATATAATCACAATGTGATAGAAGTTTTTGAGAGGTTAGTTGAAAAAGGAGATATATGAACAGCATAATAAACTGAAAGTGGGTGACTTTTATAATCTTACTCCAGGGGAATATGAAGCTGTCTCCTCCCTATTGAACAACCAAGAAATTGTAATTAAAAATGCTGATAAAGGAGGGGGTAGTGGTTTTACATAGGACTTATATGAGTAGAATGGAGGGAATGTTAAATAACAAGTCCTATGGGAAGATCACTAGGCGTGAGAAAGCCATGTCTGACCCAGCTCTGTTAGAAATGCTACATCTAAAGAAATCCCAATCCCTCCGCACCACACGCTCCACAGACCTCAGCCTCATTACCACAATCAACAGAACATGCAAAGAAATCCCAATCCCTCCGCACCACACACTCCACAGACCTCAGCCTCATTACCACAATCAACAGAACGTGCTGGAGGGGCACTCCACAGACCTCAGCCTCATTACCACAATCAACAGAACGTGCTGGAGGAGCACTCCACAGACCTCAGCCTCATTACCACAATCAACAGAATGTGCTGGAGGGGCACTCCACAGACCTCAGCCTCATTACCACAATCAACAGAACGTGCTGGAGGGGCACTCCACAGACCTCAGCCTCATTACCACAATCAACAGAACATGCAAAGAAATCCCAATCCCTCCGCATCACACACTCCACAGACCTCAGCCTCATTACCGCAATCAGCAGAACATGCAAAGAAATCCCAATCCCTCTGCACCACACACTCCGCAGACCTCAGCCTCATTACCACAATCAACAGAACATGCTGGAGGGGCACTCCACAGACCTCAGCCTCATTACCACAATCAACAGTACAATATGAACTGGCACCTCACCTAAGTGTCATGTTTAATCATAGCCTCACCTCAGGTTTCGTGCCTACTGAGTGGCGCAGAGCTACAGTTATCCCAATCCACAAGGGGGGATCCACCTTGGATCCCGGAAACTACCGTCCCATCAGTCTGACAAGCCTTATCTGCAAGGCCATGGAGCGTATTATCATGGAACTTATAAACAAAGACATTGGCAACCTTCAAACACTGGACCCCACCCAGTTTGGGTTTGTGAAGGGCCGATCTTGTCCCCTGAACCTGATTGACTTCTTTGAATCAGTCTCCAGAGCCATGGATAAGGGTAAGGTGGTCCACACAGCCTATCTAGACCTTGCCAAGGCCTTTGACACCATCCCCACTCTGGAATCATAGATAAACTTACTAAGTTGGGTATTAATCCCTATGTCACCCAATGGGTTGCTAAATGGCTTACTGATAGAACCCACACTGTAAAAGTAGCCGACTCCAAATCCAGCTCCAGACAAGTGACAAGTGGAGTACCTCAGGGTTCAGTCCTGGGGCCGCTCTTGTTTGGCATCTACTTCTCTGAAGTACAGGTCAACACTAAGGAACTCTGGCTAACAAAGTTTGCAGATGACTGCAAACTGGGAGCCATTATTGAATCCCCAAATGATGTGGATACTCTACAAAGGGCCTTACAGAAACAGATGCTTGGTGCCAGAGCCATGGGCTCAAGCTCAATGCCAAGAAATGTATTATTATCCCCTTTGGGAAAAAACATGTATCCATGAATTACCATATAGGTGTCAGTACACTAAACACAGAAAGTGTGATAAGAGACTTAGGGACACAGGTGGACAGTGGTCTCACCTTCGATAACCACATTGCCACAACAGTCAGGAAATCCTTCTATGTGGCACACCTCATCACGAAGGGCTTTTCATCCAGAAAAAAGGAGGTCATTGTCCCACTGTACTCATCCCTCATTAGACCCATTATAGAATACTACGCCCCATTTGGTATGTACCTCTCAAGACATCTGCAACAACTGGAAAGGCCTCAGAAATACCTCACTAAAAGAATCACAGGCCTAAAGCAGATGCCCTACGCTGACCGCCTTAAAAAACTCCAGCTATACTCTGTCGCATATCGTCTACTCAGAGGCGATCTCTGCTTAACATACAAGGCCATGTCAAACCCAGAGCTGTTGGACATGCTACACTTAAAGAAATCCCAATCCCTCAGAGCTACACGCTCCAGGGATCTAAACCTTGTCATCACAATAAACAAAACATGCTGGAGGGATAGGTTCCTGACACAGAGACTCCCCAGACTCTGGAATAGATTGCCCATACATGTCAAGCAGAGTGCCTCTTTGGACCTCTTCAAGAGGAACCTTGACGATTGGATGGGAGAAAGGAAATTCACCCCAGGGATCACGTCAGTCGCCCTGCTAGACAGGGGTCCAGGAAAGTAAATAATGTGGGAAGAAATAGCCAGGGAATTGTTATGGCTAGGCTTGTATAGGCCCTAGGGCTGATAGCCTAGTACCAACCTATGAACCTATGAACCTATGCTGGAGGGGCACTCCACAGACCTCAGCCTCATTACCACAATCAACAGAACGTGCTGGAGGGGCACTCCACAGACCTCAGCCTCATTACCACAATCAACAGAACATGCTGGAGGGGCAGGTTCATATCCCAGAGACTGCCCATGCTATGGAATAGACTTCCCATACATGTCAAACAGAGCACCTCACTGGCCCTCTTCAAGCAAAATCTTGAGTGGATGGGAAATAGAAAGTTTACCCCGGGGATCACACCAGTGGATCTACTTGATAGAGGCATTGGAAACTAACAATGGGTAGCAAAATGCCAGGGCACTTCTATGGGCTAGACTTGTAAAGGCCCCAGGGCCATTAGCCTAGTACACACCTAAGAACCTAATTAATGAAGTTCTGAAAATATTACATGATTTGCATACACAAGGCAAGATAGACACCTAACTGTAGTATTTCACAGTAGAGAACCCTAGAACGCCTTTCTTATATAAGGCATTCACAAGTTACACAAGTCATAAGTTCCACCATTAAAACCAATTGTGTCAGCTAGGGGGTGGGTCACAGAACCCATATCTAAATTTCTAGAGGCACAATAAAGAGTTGATTTTTTTACATCAGTTATTTGAGTGGTCACAAGCAACTGATTTGAAATAGTGCCATTTTGCTACTCTGGACATCGATTCATTATTTACAATCATACCAAATGATATCAGCATCCATTCCATTAAGATGTACCTACTTGAATTCACTGAATATACACAGGCTTATGTTAACACTCTGTTTTATGCTAGAACTTATATTAACAAATAACGTGTTCTTGTTTCAACAACAATTATACAAGCAAGTGGGTGGCATGTCGATGGGTACTCCTGTTGCCAACACTTGTGTGAATATGGTCGTGTATATTTGGGAGAAAAAATATGTATTTTGTCAGGACTGAATCCACTTTTAAGCAATGTTGTTTTTATGGTAGGTTTGTGGATGACTTGTTCTTACTTTGGTGAGGGGATGAAAATAGTTTTGAACAGTTTTTTGAGTGTCTAACACACTGTCCTTTTTGAAATTTGAGAAATGTTTTGGGAATGATAGGATAGAATTCCTGGATGATGCTGTATTTATCAATGAGCATTTTATGATTGACACTATGCTTTATAAAAAAAAAACTGTTAAAAGGGGTGCCTATTTGCACCATAGTAGTGTGCACCCACAGTATATGTTCACCGATGTCAGAAATCAGATGCTGAGGGTCACTAGCATGACTACATTGGACTCAGATATGGATATCCAGTTGGGCACTAAGGCATCTAGTTTTAAAAGTAGAGGTTACAAGGTATGTGATGTTGATTCTGCTGTTATGGAGACCAAGCAGTTATGCCACGCATCAGCAAAGCCACTGTTTTCCTATAAGTATAATGGTGGGAGCGATGATGACAACAAGAACAGTAATGAGCCCAGGTGTCTTTTAACGTGTAATAAAACACTAAGGTGGTTAAAAAGTTTATAATAATGAGCCCAGGTGTCTTTTAACGTGTAATAAAACACTAAGGTGGTTAAAAAGTTTATAATAATGAGCCCAGGTGTCTTTTAACGTGTAATAAAAACTAAGGTGGTTAAAAAGTTTATAATAATGAGCCCAGGTGTCTTTTAACGTGTAATAAAACACTAAGGTGGTTAAAAAGTTTATAATAATGAGCCCAGGTGTCTTTTAACGTGTAATAAAACACTAAGGTGGTTAAAACGTTTATAATAATGAGCCCAGGTGTCTTTTAACATGTAATAAAAACACTAAGGTGGTTAAAACGTTTATAATAATGAGCCCAGGTGTCTTTTAACGTGTAATAAAACACTAAGGTGGTTAAAAAGTTTATAATAATGAGCCCAGGTGTCTTTTAACATGTAATAAAACACTAAGGTGGTTAAAAAGTTTATAATAATGAGCCCAGGTGTCTTTTAACGTGTAATAAAAACTAAGGTGGTTAAAAAGTTTATAATAATGAGCCCAGGTGTCTTTTAACGTGTAATAAAACACTAAGGTGGTTAAAAAGTTTATAATAATGAGCCCAGGTGTCTTTTAACATGTAATAAAAACACTAAGGTGGTTAAAAAGTTTATAATAATGAGCCCAGGTGTCTTTTAACGTGTAATAAAACACTAAGGTGGTTAAAAGTTTATAATAATGAGCCCAGGTGTCTTTTAACGTGTAATAAAACACTAAGGTGGTTAAAACGTTTATAATAATGAGCCCAGGTGTCTTTTAACGTGTAATAAAAACACTAAGGTGGTTAAAAAGTTTATAATAATGAGCCCAGGTGTCTTTTAACGTGTAATAAAACACTAAGGTGGTTAAAAAGTTTATAATAATGAGCCCAGGTGTCTTTTAACGTGTAATAAAACACTAAGGTGGTTAAAACGTTTATAATAATGAGCCCAGGTGTCTTTTAACGTGTAATAAAACACTAAGGTGGTTAAAACGTTTATAATAATGAGCCCAGGTGTCTTTTAACGTAAATGTAAAAAAAAAACACTAAGGTGGTTAAAAAGTTTATAATAATGAGCCCAGGTGTCTTTTAACGTGTAATAAAAACACTAAGGTGGTTAAAAAGTTTATAATAATGAGCCCAGGTGTCTTTTAACGTGTAATAAAACACTAAGGTGGTTAAAAAGTTTATAATAATGAGCCCAGGTGTCTTTTAACGTGTAATAAAACACTAAGGTGGTTAAAAGTTTATAATAATGAGCCCAGGTGTCTTTTAACGTGTAATAAAACACTAAGGTGGTTAAAAAGTTTATAATAATGAGCCCAGGTGTCTTTTAACGTGTAATAAAACACTAAGGTGGTTAAAAAGTTTATAATAATGAGCCCAGGTGTCTTTTAACGTGTAATAAAACACTAAGGTGGTTAAAAGTTTATAATAATGAGCCCAGGTGTCTTTTAACGTGTAATAAAAACACTAAGGTGGTTAAAAAGTTTATAATAATGAGCCCAGGTGTCTTTTAACGTGTAATAAAACACTAAGGTGGTTAAAAAGTTTATAATAATGAGCCCAGGTGTCTTTTAACGTGTAATAAAACACTAAGGTGGTTAAAAGTTTATAATAATGAGCCCAGGTGTCTTTTAACGTGTAATAAAAACACTAAGGTGGTTAAAAAGTTTATAATAATGAGCCCAGGTGTCTTTTAACGTGTAATAAAACACTAAGGTGGTTAAAAAGTTTATAATAATGAGCCCAGGTGTCTTTTAACGTGTAATAAAAACACTAAGGTGGTTAAAAAGTTTATAATAATGAGCCCAGGTGTCTTTTAACGTGTAATAAAAACACTAAGGTGGTTAAAAAGTTTATAATAATGAGCCCAGGTGTCTTTTAACGTGTAATAAAACACTAAGGTGGTTAAAAAGTTTATAATAATGAGCCCAGGTGTCTTTTAACGTGTAATAAAACACTAAGGTGGTTAAAAAGTTTATAATAATGAGCCCAGGTGTCTTTTAACGTGTAATAAAACACTAAGGTGGTTAAAAGTTTATAATAATGAGCCCAGGTGTCTTTTAACGTGTAATAAAACACTAAGGTTAA
>NC_056746.1:111753181-111784999 GCF_019279795.1 Protopterus annectens | reverse complement strand
GTACTTGAAGAAGGATAAATGGATCAGTAAGTCTTTACACTTGTCTGAGACGTGGCTTAAAAGAATGTCTGCAAAGTAAGCAAGACTTTGTAAGATTCTAATATTTGGGGGTAGGAAATTCCAGGTGGCTTACACAGGTTGATGAAGGCGGTTTCTGCGATGGATAACAACAACTGGTTGTCAATATAGTGGGGTGGGGACATGAATGTTGAAGGGGTACTGAGTAGATATATGCGGTGTAGTACTTAAGGGCTTGCGTACTTGTAGTGATCAGGCATAACTTATTTGTATATGTTGATTATACTGATTGTATAGTTGACTTTCTGATATGAGACAGATGACATGCGGATGATGATACACTGATAACACAGCTAAATCCCTCCCAGAACTCCAGAAAAGGATCCAAATAGTTTTTTCTTCTATAGAAACTTGACTCAACAATTCTTACTTCCTACTGAATGCTAAGGAAAGCCAAGTTATTGCTTTTCACACCAAAATTTGCATCCTATACAAAAAACGTCTCTATTCGCACCAAGGAACATGCCTATCAAACTTGTGTCCCACACAAATGTACGTGGTGTCATTATAGATAACCACCTAACGTCTGAGATTCAAATACAAGAAGCAATAAAAAAAATGGTCTCCTATATCAGAGCAAAGTTTTTTAAACTAGCAATGCCAAAAATAATATCCTCTCTATCTCCTTCCTACCTTCTCTACTATATACTACACCCCATCTACCCCAACCTACAACAATATATACTAACAAAAATTGACAAGATAGCTAACTTCTCCAATAACCAATCTTCAAAATCCCACCACTGCCTAGCCTTAAAAAGTTAGGCTGGCTACAACTTCCACAATGTCTCTATATCATCCATTTAGTAAGTGATAATATAACATAAAAATCACAAACCTGACCTGAACTGCGAGCTTTAGTGGAACCTTCCACCCCTGTACTACCACTACATTCCACAGACACATCTGTATTAACAGTAACTAAAACCCACAAATCTGCTGGTCTGCCCCCATACTCAAATTATGTCTCCAAAATCATGAATTCTATCCTTACCAACATCAGACAATAAACCAACCTATCCAGACTCCAAAACTTGCTAAAATAAAACTTTAAAAACATTTGGCTGCATTTTTGCACTTCCCCAGGCTAGACTATATTGTGTGTTACACACCTACATTACGCTTACATACTCCAACAAAGCCAATTGCAGATATAAACATCCTACTGTCTTCTACCCCCTTGGCCTTCCTGCCACTTTTATTGTCTCTACTCACCACCTAACAATAGGGTCTACATTACGTGATTGAAACTTTAGGTAATTGAATACCTAAAAAGCGAAACCTAAACAGCAAGACCTATAAATATCGTCCACTTCTACAAATTCTTTCATAGAGAAAGAATTTGTTTGGCTGTTATCGGGAATCTGCCCTTTTCTCCACTGTAGAGCGATCTCAGAGTTGGTATATTTAGTTAGAGGGGTGTGGGGGGCACAGCCCCCCATTCGATTAGAGTTTGAAAATGTTTTTTTTCCTGTAGCCAAGCAAACTGTTTTCCTACGAAAGGATTCTCGGAAGTGGCCATTCGATGTTTACAGCTTTCACTGTTTAGGTGTTGAGTTTTAGGTATTTGATTACCTAAAGCTTCAACTTTATAATATAGACCCTAACAATGTAATACTCTTCAGAAAAATTCCAGCTAATACTGATTACCTTCAACATTTAACACAACTTAACTACAACTTTCTTTATCTTTATATCGGCTTGGCAATATCATTGGTATTACACTGGGATGAAACGGCTAGACTTGAAACGACCTCCACGTCAGTAGCCTAGTAACTTCCTATGAGCCTAATATAAATACCACTCACATATTCCTCACTCTTCTCTACTTTCTACTTGTTTCTCCAAGAACTTTCTCTCTCCAATTTCTCCTACCCATAGATGTAATGTTGTAAACTGACATTTTCAGCTTTATCGTGTATGCCAGTTTGTCATATATTAATATGTAATAGGTCTATATATTTTACTGATTGTAAATTTTCTCTAATATAAACTGCCTTTCAGTTGCTGTATGCCCATATTGTATATTTGATCTTTATATCTTTTTTCTGTGGTATAAAATGAATATTTTATAACAGTGCAATTTGACAACCACAGTCAACAAAAGCAATAAATAAATAAATATAGTCACTTATGAAAATTAATGTAAGAGAAATACATTGTGGAATATTTCATTAAGTTCCTGTTGCACCGTTGGGGCAAAAACATTAAGAACCCTAATCCTAAATGTAAAACTTTAATCCTAATCCAGAAACCCTCATACTAACTCCAGTTGTAACCATGAAACACTAGCCACAACCCTAAATCTTTAACACTAACTTAAAAGAGTAACCATAACTCTAAAACAATAACTATACCCCTAACTCAAGTTCTAACCCTAGCCCTAAAACATTATCCCTAAATCTCTAAAGCTACAACACAGTTTAACCTTACAACTGTATGCATAACCATAAAACTCAAAGGCACCTTTATTCTCCACTTTACTGTTGGACTTGCTTCTGTAGTGGGAATCTTCAATCAGCTTTACTAGTAACAATGCTGCTTATGCATCCCCTTGGTCACTACGGGTAACCAGAACTGTAGTTAGCTTGTGTGGAAGTGTAATGTAGATATATGTGAACTACAAGTGCAGTAACAAAAAAAAGTGGACCTTACATCAATTTATAAGGTAGCCATACAATGTACAAGTCTACACCAACATGTTCTAGCATATGCCACATTGCTTAGTCTACAGATTTTATTCAAAGTATATTTTGAATAATAAGGAGCTGTGTGAATTACACAGGACTGTAAAATGGACTATTTCACTACTGGAATAAAAATATTTTTAAATTATTTACGTAACTGAGGAGTTAATAAAAACATTTTAAATTATTTATGTAACTGAGGAGTAAGTAAGATGGTCATTTTAAATGAGCCGGTGAGTTGATTGTGAAATGTGTGTATGGTTATGTCTGGATTTGTGAAATGTAAAGGAGCTGTAGGCAATATCAAACAGTTTACAAGAGTCTGTATGACAGACATTAACACACAAATGGTCCATGATTTAGCTTGGGTGGACTATTTCCCAAAGGGCACTATAATGCATTTATTTGGGTTGAGTTTTAATCCGTGACTTTGTAACCAATCATTGCTTTGTGTTAGACCCTCTTCTAGGATGTTGCTGCCATGGGGGGAATCTAAGACAGCTCCAAATTTACAGTCATTTGCAAACTTGGTGAGCCAGAGACCTTTGACATTGGTATCTACTCCTTAGAAGTAAAGGCTAAACAGGGGCAGGCCCAACATGGAGTCCTGGGGTACTTTGCTAGTGGCCTCACTGATACTGACTTTTTGGGTCCTATCTACAAGCCAGTCAGAAATCCAGCAAGTTATGTAGGGATTTCTGCCTAGTTCTGAGAGTTTGTCAACAATATCTGAGTGGCGTATTGTATCAAACACCTTGGCCAGGTCAAGGTTGGTGATTGGCACCATTTTTCCCTTATCCACATCCTTGGTGACCCTCGCGAAGAAGTCTGCTAGGCTGAGTAGGCAAGAACCCTCCCTTAACAAAGCCAAACTGAGATGGAGCCAGTGTCTGTAGGTTGCCAATGTCTTTGTTGATCATTTCCATGATAATTCGTTCCATGGCTTTGCATATCAGACTTGTCAGTCTGATGGGTCTGTAGTGCCCAGGGTCAGTTAATGGTCCACCCTTATGAAGAGGAATGACCGTTGTAACCCTCCATTCACCTGACACATAACCTATTTTGTGGCTGTAGCTAAACTGGTCCTACTAGGTCTTGTTTTAGGCTATTTAGGAGGCAACTGGAGATATTGCTGGGGCCTACTGAAGCAGTGTTTTTGGCCTTCAGAAGCAACACAAGGACCTACTTCCTGTTGACAGCTGGGAGGGATATGCTCAAAGAGATTTCACAGGGGCTAGTGGCGGGGGAGTTAGAGCTAAATTTATCAGCCAGTAGATTTGGTATGTTAACCTGGTCAGTGAAGGATGTGCCAATTTACCAACAGTTTTGCACACTGCAGATTGTTACCTTTAAGGTTCCTGACACAGCTGAAGAAGGTCTTGTGATTGTCCTTCGCCTGGTAGGCTATCCTAACCTCATAACTGGCCTTGTTGTACTTTATTAGACCACTTAGTTTTTTTGTTTAGTTGAATCGGAGAGCTGTTATCCCTATGAGAGTTGCTCTTTCTGAATTTGGCCTTGACTTTTTTTCTTTTGTTATATACCCTGTTAAGGTAAGGATTCTACCAGTGGGGTTTGTTTTTGTTGTTAGATCTGGGCTTACTTCTTTCTGGTAGGTATCACAACCTCAGTGCAGCTATTTACCTGACTGTACAGGGACAGGGTTTCCTTAAATAACTCTGCATAGGTAGCTGTGTTCTTGGGGTTTGGGGAAAATGTGAATTTTGACAGTTGTCACTTAATAGGATGCAGTTTGTTTTAGAATAGTTCCAACTGTTATGGGTTTAGTTGGGGTTTACAGGTTGATTTTTATTTTGAGGGAGGCAGCTTTGTGGTCCAGCCTCAACAGTGTAAACATGCCATGGGAAGGAGGATGCAACGCTCTCCCATGTTTTTAGTACTAGGTCAAACATGCTTGATCCTCTGGTTGGAGTGCACACAATCTGGTTCAGGGTGTTTGTGTTGATAAAGTTCAGGAAACATTGTGCCTGTGAATTAGAGGCAGTGTATGCTTCCCAGTCTATAGAGGGATGGTTAAGGACTCCAACAAATAGGGTATTTGGTTGGATGGTGAGTGCCTGTAGCAGGTCTAGGTGAGAGTTGTGAGCTTCGTGGGTCATTGACAGTGACCTGTAGCTGGCCAGGACATGGTAAGATGAGACTTGGACATGGATGAACTCCAGGGCATCATTGTATTTAACCAACTTGGAGTTGTGTTTGTTGCTAATCTAAATAAAGACACCTCCACCTTTAGCCCCAGTCTGTTTTGCTGTAGTCTTACGCTGTCTGAGCACTTTCTTCAGCTTTAAAACAAGTCTCAGTAACAGCACAGATGTCTACATTCTCCAGAATGAGGGGAACTTGTAGGGTGTGGAGTTTCTTGTGTAGGCTCTGAGCATTGACCAGTAACAGCTTAAGGTTGCTTTGAGTTTTTTTTTTTGTTTTTTTTGTTTTTTGCTGTGTTGGTAGTTTTATTTTGATATTGCCTAAAAAGCTCTAAGGGGAGGATAATATGTTGTCACTATCCAAAAGCCCAGGGGAACATATTCACACCATCTCTGGCAAAGCAATGTGGTCTACTAAGTATGTCCTCCCAAGCTGATGGATATTGGATTCCCCTGGAATGACAACAGAAACTAATTCAGTTAGTCAAATAAATCATGTTCTGTTCATAATGTGGCATCATCCTTGGTAAAGGCAGAATGCTGCTCAGTGCAAGGCATGTACCTATCTGTTACACATATTCAGAGAGATCCATAATGTCTGTTTTTATATGGTTGAGTGAGATACATTTACATCCACATGGACTACGATACCATCATATTTGTACCTGTGTGCAGTGACCTGAATGCGTCACATGGACTATGATACAATCATATTTGTACCTGTGTGCAGTGACCCGAGTGCGTCACATGGACTATGATACAATCATATTTGTACCAGTGACCTGAGTGCGGCACATGGACTATGATACAATTATATTTGTACCTGTGTTGTACCTATGTGCAGTGACCTGAGTGCATCACATGGACTATTATACAATCATATTTGTTGTGTGCAGTGACCTGAGTGCATCACATGGACTATTATACAATCATATTTGCAGTGTGCAGTGACCTGAGTGCATCACATGGACTATTAATCAATCATATTTGTACCTGTGTTGTACCTGTCACATGGACTATGATACAATCATATTTGTACCTGTGTTGTACCTGTGTGCAGTGACCTGAGTGCGTTACATGGACTATGATACAATCATATTTGTACCTGTGTGCAATGACCTGAGGGCATCACATGGACTATAATACAATCATATTTGTACCTGTGTTGTACCTGCTTGCAGTGACCTGAGTACGTCACATGGACTATGATACAATCATATTTGTACCGGTGTGCAGTGACCTGAGTGCGTCACATGGAATATTATACAATCATATTTGTACCTGTGTTGTACCTGTGTGCAGTAACCTGAGTGCGTCATATGGACTATGATACAATCATATTTGTACCTGTTTTGTACCTGTGTGCAGTGATCTGAGTGCATCACAAGGACTATTAATCAATCATATTTGTACCTTTGTTGTACTCGTCACATGGACTATGATACAATCATATTTGTACCTGTGTTGTACCTGTGTGCAGTGACCTGAGTGCATCACATGGACTATGATACAATCATATTTGTACCGGTGTTGTACTTGTGACCAGTGACCTGAGTGTATCACATGGACTATGATACAATCATATTTGTAATTGTGTGCAGTGACCTGAGTGCATGCGTGATATTGTGGATCCTGGCGCTCCAGACAGGCAACTAACCATTATCTTCTCCTTGTCCAGCCTGGTGAGGGGGCATCAGTGTAAATTTACAGGTTCCCATCCAAATGTCCAGGTTATGTTTAAAAAGGGTCATTGAGGAACTCTGTTTTAAATGAATTGGGAGTTTGTTCCGGAGGAGTGGCAACCTCTGAGAGATGTATCTTTCTGTCCAGCATGTCCTGTAGATCCCTAGAGCAAGTGAATCTCGTCCCACTGGATTTGTGGATGTGCAGCAGCTTCATCAAGGCAGGGTCTGAGACTGCTCTCTAGGCCAGGTACAAGTCTCTTCTGAGCAGTCTATACAACTCTGAGTAAAGTGATAGGGCCTTCAGTCTGTCCATGCAGGTAATGTGTTGTAGGCCTTGAATCTTCTTGGTGAAAAACCTCTGAGGTCTCTCCAGATGCTGCAGATGCCTGGTGAGGTACATACAGAAGGGTGCATTGTACTCTGTTATTGGACTGATGAGAGCCAAGTACAGGGGGAATTATAATCTCCTTAGCTTTGGATGCTATACCCTTGCTTATGAGGTGTGCAATGTAGGAGGCTTTCCTTACTACTGTGGACACCTGATGACCAAAATTAAGGCTACTATCAACTTGCATTCCTAAATCTCTCACTACTGGATTTGAACTTATGGGGGTATTATTAATGTTGTAATTAGCAGGGGTATCTTCTTTGCTGAAGGGGGTGATAATGCATTTTTTTGCATTTAGTTTACGTCCGTGGCTTTGACACCAATCATTTGTTGTATGTTTACATATAGGAGGGATTTGATGACTGCACCCAGTTTGCCATCATTAGCAAACTTGGCAAGCCATAGGTTATATTTTTACCTGGACTTCTGAAATATAGATACAAACAGTAGGGGGCCTAGCACAGGTACTTGTGGAACACCACTGGTAACTGAGTGGTGTCCAGGGTTAAAGCTAGATGTTCGATAGTGCTATGATCCGATATTAGTGCTGTTTGATGCACTAATTAGCCGCCTTGTGCTCTGCTCCCTGAAAATCATGTGTTACAGTTTAAACTCTTAAGTACTAGGTTTATAAGTTTGATACTACACACGGTACAGCTAACAGCCACTGTGCAAAGAACAGTTCCACAAACAAGTGTCTAATTTATAACAGACAGAAAAAAGCTGAAAACTAACTCACATACCCTCTGGCCAATAAACAACTACACTTTGAGCTCCCTGCAATATTTCCCAACTCAGAAAGACCAAGTAAACATCTTCTGCCACAAGATGAATGATCCTGGAACTTCTTAATGTAAAAGCACAGCAAAAGTAGCTATCAAGTGTAGATTAATACCAAACAACTAAGCCCATAATACGCTCTCTGGCTGATGAAACAATCTCACTTTAAGCATCCAACTGTATTTCCCAACTCAGACTGACTAGGCTACTTAACTATTGCTACTAGAATAGCAGTCCCAGTCTTCTTAATGTAAATATACTTGCCAAAAGTTAAAAAGGTACCAACTAACTACAAGAAGTAATTGTCCCTTTAACCCCCCTTGTGTGTTTTCCAACTCAGACTGATCAGGCTATCCTTCTACTCCAACTAGAATTAGAGTCCCAGCATTCTTAATGTAAAAGCACACTTTAGTTAGCCAAAAATGATTTATTTGTCCATCAATATCTTAAAACTAAGTATCCAAATTTACAATCAAATACCAAACCAATATCAATATATAACTGGCCACACTCTTCCCTCTGTAAAATATAAATTAAAAAAAATAGTGGATATATTCACCCAAACCTTGATCCCACTGTTCATAAAACCATCACTTCCAACCCCAAAATAAACCAGGCACCTAATACCACCTCTGTAAAATTTTAGAATGTATAAATGTAACTACTGTTTGTGAATAAACGTAGAACAAAGCATGTGTTGTAACTTTAAGAAGTATTTCAAAGTGAGGGCATGTGCATATAAATAGTGAGCACATCCAGGCAGCAGTGCCATTTTGAGAGAACAGTCAGATTGTTAACATGTATGAGTGTGATAGTCTCTTTATAAATTTATTTGTTACTAAGCCTCAATCCTGATGTGTTTGTTTACAATAAAGCTGCTTGAACCAAACCCACAACTGTTTGTCTGTTTTATCCTGACCAGACAAGTGACATGGTGTCAGAACCAGGATGAAGAGTAAAATGTCTTCAAGCCATGAGGTGCAGAGTTAACGGTGAAGGTTCATAGGTAGGCACTAGGCCATTGGCCTTAGGGCCTATATAAGCCTAGCCAAATGGTACCCTGTCTCTTGCCACCCAAGAAAATTATTTTCCTGTGCCCCTGTCGAACAGAGCCACAGAAGTGATTCCCAGGGTGAATTTCCTATTTCCCATCCAATCATCAAGATTTTTCTTGTAGAGTGCTAATGAGGAGCTTTGTTTGATATAGATAGGTAGTTTGTTCCAGAGTACAGGAAGTCTCTGGGACAGGAATCTATTCCTCCAGCATGTTCTGTTTATTGTGGTGACAAGATTTGGGTCCCTAGAGCATGTAGCTTGGAGGGATTGAGATTTCCTTGAGTGCAGCATGTCCAACAGCTCTGGGTTTGACATAGCTTTGTATGTTAGGCAGAGATCACCTCTGAGTAGGCGATATGCGACGGAGTAAAGCTGGGGTTTTCTGAGACGGTCTGCGTAGGGCATCCGTTTGAGGCCGGTAATCCGCTTTGTGAGGTATTTCTGCGGCCTTTCCAGTTGTTGTAGATGTCTTGTGAGGTACATGCCAAAAGGAGCGTTGTACTCTATAATGGGTCTAATGAGTGATGAGTAGAGGGGAAGAATGACCTATTTTTCCTGGATGAGAAACCTTTTGTGATGAGGTGTGCCACGTAGAAGGATTTCCTGACCACTGTGGTGATGTGATTATCAAAGGAGAGACTACTGTCCACCTGTCTCCCAAGGTCTCATCACACATTCAGTGTTAAGTAGACTACAAGCTATGTGGTAGGTCATGGGTACAGAGTTTTTACCAAAAGGGATGACAATGCACATTTTGGCATTGAGCTTGAGGCCATGGCTTTGACATTGAGCAGGTTGGGTGATAAAGTGCTCAAACGATTAAAAAAGGCCAGAATTGAACTACAGGTGACCAAAACTCATATAAATGATTTATTTTGTAAAAAAAAATGATAAGGATCATTTGTAAAGCACAAAATGCATTATTGATTAAACAAAACATTCAAAACCACTATATTTGATAGAATTATCAGAAATACTTATGAACATGTTTGTTACTTCTGATTTGCACGACGAGCATGTTAAAAGTAAAACAAGCACAAGAAAAGTATAACTCGCATGATGAAAAAGGTCGAATGAGCATAACAAGTACAATAAAAGCAAAATAAACAGAAAAATGTAAGGTGATTGCATGTTTTTTTATTTGGGCTACTTCACATTACTAAAGCTATTCAGTGCATAACTAGATTTGTTCGAAGTATCTCAGAGTGTGCAATGTGTTTGCACTGTTGCAGGAGCGGCCTTTGGTCAACTGATGCCCTAGGCAAACTGGCTGAACAGTGTCCCCCCACCACACCACCCGGTACCCCCATCCTGGTTTACCTACACCAAATAAATACTGGAAAAACGCCCCTGCTAGAGCGGCGACCTAGGCGGCAGCCTAGTTGGCCTATGCCTAAGATCGGCTAAGGCACTGTGTGCTTTATTACAGTAAAATTATTTTGAAGAGGTTTACTGTGTGCAAAGGACAGTTATTTTGCAAAATGCAGTCGGAATACAGTCATTTCAAAAAGTTTCGTGTGCCATGTACATTTTATTTGCAAAGTGCAGTCATTTCAAACTGTTTGTCACACTGTACAGAGTTATTTCGCAAAGTATAGTCATGTTGAGAAGGTTCTTGTGCTGTGTACTGTTTATTTGCAAAGGACAGTCATTTCAAAGTGTTTTTTTACACTGATAAGGAGTGGTTTCACAAAGTACAGTGATTTCAAAGTGTTCTTGTACTACAAAAACTTATTTTACAAAGTGCAGTTATTTTGAAAAGTCTGTTCTGCTATTGGGCATAATTACACGTTCTGGCATGGGTTTCTGACGTATATGTGTATATGTTCATACTTAATTCCAGGGGTGTTTATTACTGTGTGCTGATATGGCACAAGCATTTTTTTCAGACCCAGTCCACTTGTGTTTGATCATAATATTTCAGAGAATTGGAGAGTATTTGAGCAAAAATATATTTTCATACAAGCAGCTTTTTCTGATATAGATGTACATATGAGGGCATTTATTTTGCTTAACTTAATGGGGTCAGAAGCCATTGAAAGAGAGCATTTAATTGTGTATGCACCAGGAATATATGCAGGAGAAGGAGAAAACTGTCATTGTTGTACAAGCTGAATCAAGGGAGGACCCCAAGTGCTTGAAATGTAAATTTAGAGAAATGTGCAACCCCCAGACAAATGTTACATTGGGGAGAGACCTATTTTATACAAGGGACCAAAAGCTAGGAGAAACTTTTGCAGCTTACATTACTGATTTGAGAAACAAGGCTAAAACATGCAAGTTTGATTTGAAAGATGGGTTGATAAAAGACAGGCTTGTGTGTGGTGTTAATAATGCTGCGGTGAGAAAGATTTTGCTTCAAGACAATGATTTAAAGTTGAGTAAAGCTATAGAGATTTGTCAAATACATGAGCTTACAGAAAAGGCACACAAATACACTTGCAATTGATAAGAGCATGGTTTTAGCAGCCTCTAGAGCAAGTGCAGAAAGCATGCAGCATGTGGCTAACAGAAACAGGCCTAAGCACATGACAGCTGCAGCCCCTGTAGGATTTTCAGGGAGAACCTGTTAACTTTCCAGCAAGTTCTAAGACTAGCTCAGTAAAATGGACATGCTCAGTGCAGCATAATGATGAGTCAGCAAAACTGAAGTCAAGTCTTATTGTTAACTGTCGTAACTGTGGTGCCAATCATGAGTCTAAGACAGAAAACTGCTTAGCATTTGGTTAGCAATGCCACAAGAGTAAAAAATGGAACCACTTTCAAAAGCTTTGTAAATCAAGCAAGCCTCATTCATTTATTAAAAAAGTCACTCAAAAAAGCAAGTTGATCATATAGAAAGCTGCAACTCTACTTTCTATGTAGATGGTGTCTCAGTGGTTGGTGAAAAGGTTAATGCAGTAGATTTGTTAGCAGAAAACGAAGTGTTTTGTACTGTCCTGATCAGTGGTAAACCCATGGAGTTCAAAGTAGACACTGGTTCAAAGCGCAATGTTATGTCAGCAGAAACACTTGCTAGAGTAAGAGCTGGTAAACAACTTAATTTGGCCAATTGTGTAAAGCTTGTTGCTTATGGAGGTGAAGAGAACCGAAGGCTCAGTAAAGCTTTCATGCTGTTCAGCTGGGAACAGTTACAGCTTGCAATTTTATGTAGTTAGAAGACATGTGCAGTCATTATTAGGTCTCAGAGACAGTTTAAGAATGAAACTGCTTTCTTTTACCAAAGAAGTCAATCATGTAAGCACATGTCCTAGTTCCAGTTTCACCGATGCTATTTTCTCAGAGTATGCTGATGTTTTCGAAGACAAGCTAGGCAAACTTCCAGTTGTGTACTCCATGAAGTTAGACTCAGAGGTCAGTCCAGTGGTTAGACCAGCAAGAAAAGTTCTGATAGCTACGTAGGACAAAGTCAAGGTCCACTTAGATAAAATGGTGCAACAAGGTGTGATTTGTCCAGTTACAGAGCCAGCTGAATGGGTATCTTCCACGGTAGTTGCTCATAAGAAAAGCTCAGATGAAATCAGAATATGTATTGACCCAAGAGACTTAAACAAAGCACTAAAGGTGCCCACCATCCTATGCTTAACGTTGAGGTGGTTGCCACCCTCATGCCAAATGCCACTGTTTTTTCCGTCTTAGATGTAAAGAGTTAATTTGGGCAAGTAATGCTCGATCGTAAATCTTCACTACTGACTACATTCAGTACCCCATTTGGTAGATACGGATTTCTCAGAATGCCTTTTGGAATAAGTTCTGCCAGTGAAGTCTTTCAGCATGTAAAGGAACAAATTCTTTCAGGTAGGAGGCAATGGTGAAGCAGAGCATGACAGAAACCTCAGGAAAGTTCTGGACGTGAAGTGAATCTAAAGCTGAATCCTCTGAAATGTAAATTCTGGCTACCATAAGTTACTTATGTAGGTCATTTATTTACCAGTACAGACTTAACGACCAGACCCTTCCAAACAAACAGCTATTCTCGAGATGCCAGCTCCAGACAATGTCCAAGCCTTACAGCATTTTTTTGGCATAGTTAACTATTCAGGCAAGTTTATACCAGACTTCAGTAAGTTATCAGCACCTTTAAGAGCGCTGACATGCAAAAATGATACATGGTCATGGTTAGAACAACTCCAAAGAGCATTTGATGATCTTAAACAGAAAATTGCTAGCCCACGTATGTCAAGATCCTATGATGTCCACAAACCAGTAATTCTTTCCTGTGATGCTTCAAAGTTCGGTCTTGGTGCAGTTATTCTTCAAGAGGGCAGACCAGTAGCCTCTGTATCTAGAACTCTTACCCAAACTGAAATGCAGTATGCTGAAATTGAGAAGGAACTTTTGGCAATTACATGTTCGAAGTTCTAGGATTATATTTTTGGCTGAGCTATCCAGATCGAGAGTCATCATCAGCCTCTAGTCACTATTTTAAAAAAGCCTATGCATACAGCTCCAGTGAGACTATAAAGAATGATGCTCAGATTACAAAAGTACAACTTCAAAATGGTCTGTACCAAAAGACAGACTTCATCTGGCTGATATCTTATCCATATAACCCAGAAATACAACAGCAAAGCTTGATGCAGAGAATTTTGACTTCAATGTCATGGAAGTGCGTAATTCTTCTACCACAAGACTTTATTAGCTAAGAGATCATATAAAGACTGATCCAATTTTGCAAAAGCTCAACCACTTCATCAATACTGGATGGTCGTCAAAGCAATCTTGTGTACCAACAGAAGTGCAACCTTATTTTCCTTACAGAGATGAGATGTTGATGGTATCATTTTCAAAGGTCCTAGAGTTGTCATTCCTGCTTCCTTACAACACGAGTACATCCAGATTTTGCATCGTGGTCACCCAGTTTCCAAAGCTACCAAAAGAAGGGCGAGAGGACTAGTATTTTGGCCTTCTCTATCAAAGGACATTGATAAAGTACTTTCTTCTTGTTCAGTATGCAACTGTACTAAACTGCATTTGTAAAAAGAGCCACTTCATCTAAGCCAGATTCCTGAACTACCTTGGTCAACAGTAGCCACTGACATATTCGAGTGGAATAATCAGAATTACTTAGTGTTGGCAGACTCTTATTTGAACTGGTTTGAGATTGATTTGCTACCTAACCTAACGTCCAGTACTGTCATTATAGGTTCATAGGTTCATACTAGGCTATCTGCCCTAGGGCATTTATAAGCCTAGCCAGAGTGTGTTTGGCTTTCGCCACCCATTTTAAATTAATTTTGCTTTTACCAAGTTGAAATGTCATTTCTCATTTCATGGTAGTCCACACAAAGTTATTTCTGACAATGGTGCCCAGTTTACCAGTCAGCTATTTCAGAGATTTGCAAAAGAGTGGGACTTTAGACAAATTACTAGTAGTCCTGAGTACCCACAGTCCAACGGCCTGGCTAAGCGTGCAGTGTAAAGTGCAAAGCAATTACAAGAGAGGTAAAAATGTGACAATACCAATGTTTTCTTGAATTTGCTTAATCTCAGAAATATACCCCATGAGAATTTACTTGTTTCGCCTGCTCAGAAACTTCTGTTTTAAATTCCAGTTTGTTGGTGCCTAATGCTAAAAACACTAGAACAATCAAAGCCCAACTATTTAAAAAGCATTCCTTTCAGAAGTCCAGCTACGATAAAACAAGTAGATTTCTTCACCCTTTGAAAGAAGGAGAGATAGTGATGATGCAAACAGCGAAAGATTTTGATCGAATTGGGAAAGTGAGAGGTATATGTGCCAAGCTGAGATCTTACTTAGTGGAATCTGAGGGTATAGAATACATAAGGAATTGCAGGCATCTTCTTCTGGTGTTTGAACTGATAGCGCAGCATCGTACCTGTGATACAGACTCTAAATCTCAGAGCAATCCAGACGATGTTCCGGTTGAAGGACATGTCTCAATACCTATTCCCATTCCTGATGATGTCCCAGATGTCCCTGAAGTTGAACATTCATTAAAGACCATCCCTGTTGCTAAACCCAGTCCTAATTTTTATGCCACATGATCAGGTGAATTTCCAGACCTAGTGTAAAATACATTGCAACGTGGACATGATTTTTTTAATTTGTAATTAGTTCTGTGTAATTGCATGTCAATGATTGTTGTCATTATTACTGTGCACGACTTATTTCTCAAAGAGAGAGGATGTAGAACAAAGTGTGTGTTGTAAATTTAAGAAGCATTTCAAAGTGAGGGCACGTGCACATAAATAGAGAGCACATGCAGGCAGTAGTGCTATTTTGAGAGAACACCCAGAGTGTTGACATGTATGAGTGCAGTAGTCAGTCTGTTTCCAGGTTTAAGTCTAAGTTACTAAGCCTCAATCCTGATGTGTTTGTATATAATAAAGCTGCTTGAACCAAACCCACAACTGTTCATCTGTTTTATCCTGACCAGACGAGTGACAAATGTAAATGGAAATGTAACTATTCTGTGTACCTACTGTATGTGTATAAATGTAAATAGAAATGTAACTAAATGTAAATAAAATGTAACACCTCTGTGTAACTACTGTATTATGTGTATAAATGTAAATAGAAATGTAACTACTCTGTGTACCTACTGTATGTGTATAAACGTAAATAGAAATGTAACTAAATGTAAATAGAAATGCAACACCTCTGTGTAACTACTGTATTGTATGTATAAATGTAAATAGAAATCTAACTACTCTGTGTACCTACTGTATGTGTATACATGTAAATAGAAATGTAATTCCTCTGTGTAACTACTGTATGTGTATAAATATAAACAGAAATGTAACTACTCTGTGTACATACTGTATGTGTATAAATGTAAATAGAAATGTAACCAAATGTAATTAGAAATGTAACACCTCTGTGTAACTACTGTATTATGTGTATAAATGTAAATAGAAATGTAACTCTGTGTACCTACTACTGTATGTGTATAAATGTAAATAGAAATGTAACTCCTTTGTATAACTTCTGTGTGTGTATAAATGTAAATAGAAATGTAACTACATGTAAATGTATTCTCCTGCCACTCTCCAAAATACTAGAGAGATGCATTCATTCTCAAGTCACAGATCACCTCCTTGCTAACAACCTCCTCTCCAACACACAACACGGTTTCTGACCTAACAGTAGCACCACCACTGCCTTACTCTCTTTCTCTAACACCATCCTACAAAATAAAAATGCAGGTTATCTCTCCTCAGCTACCTTCCTAGACCTCTCTAAAGCTTTTGATATGGTCCCACACAAACAACTCATCTCGCTTCTCAATAACCTATCCTTCTCTCAACCAGTCATCAACTGGTTTCAGAGTTACCTATCTGACCGCCAACAAGCAGTTGTTTGGCAGGACAACCTATCCCCCCCAACTACCAGTCTCCATAGGAGTTCCCCAAGGGTCCATCCTGGGAACCCTACTCTTCTCTATTTTCACCAATAATCTAGCCTCAGCCACAACACATGGCACACTCATACAATATGCAGATGACTTAGCCATCATCTGCACAGCCCACTCCCTACCAGAACTGCAAAAAGTCACACAGGAAGCATTTTCTTCTATTGAAACGTGGTTATCCGATGCCTAACTAATACTCAACCCAAACAAAACAAAATTACTAATCTTCCAACCCACCAAACTTAACCTAGACAGCTCTCACTTTAACATCACAGCAAAAGACAACACCACCATCCATCCCACAGAACACACCAAATTACTAGGAGTAGAAATAGACAATAAACTGAACTTTGACATTCACATTTCCATGACCATTAAAAAAGTGCACAAAAAACTAGGAGCATTATATAGAAATCAGCAACTACTTACCAAAGCAGCTAAAATATCAGTAGCAAATTTTCATCTTACCTCTACCCTACTCTACGGCTCTCCAATTTTTACTAACCTTAGACAATGTGTGCTAAATAAGCTCAAAACCTGCTACAACAAAATCGCCAAATTTTCCACAGGGGCTTCCTACCGTACTCACCACTGTCTCTCACTAGCAGAACTGGGCTGGTTAGAGCTCCCCCACCTCATTCAATGGTACCAATTCACACTCGCCCACAAACTAATAAACCAACCACTAAAAGTCCCATCCCTCCAGAATCTACTCCAACCCTACATAACCATAAGACCACCAAGATCCAGCCACAAAAACCTCCTACAGGTCACAAGAGCCATTAACTCTGCTGGAGAAGCATTATTCTCCTGCACTATAGCCAAACTCTGGAACTCCCTCCCATCCTCAATTACCTCTGTAACTTCTTGTACCCACTTTAAATCCTTACTAAAATCACACTTCAAAACTTGCCAGATATGCCCTTGCAACCTCCCCTCTAATACCATTCACTCCCCCCACCCACTACCTCTCTCAGCCCCCTATCATCAACCTACTCTTAGCAAGCTTGACTACTCATGTTCCCAGCTACCTACCACATAATACTAACTTCTTGTAGCAACAACTGCTAATGGCTGTTATGCAACTCAAAAGCAGTTTGTATCAGTTGTTCACTGATGAATCTCAACTACATTTTAACCATGTTTAGTATATGTCACCATATTTTAAAATTGTACTGTGCTCTTCAGCTGTTTTACATATGTTTTCTTCTTGTCTTGTGTCCTTAACTGGACTAATGTCTATATGTAAATGTTATGTTTTTTTAACTGAATAATGCAAATAATAAATGTGGAGCTTTTCTCCCCAGGCCTCTGCTGAAAACGGACCTGTGTCCAGTTGGACTCTCCCGGTCAACAAATGTAAATAAATAATAATAAATAGAAATGTAACACCTCTGTGTAACTACTGTATTATGTGTATAAATGTAAATAGAAATGTAAACTCAGTGTACCTACTGTATGTGTATAAATGTAAATAGAAATATAACTATGCTGTGTACCTACTGTATGTGTATAAATGTAACTAGAAATGTAACTAAATTTATTTATTTATTTATTTCAGTTTGATTACCGGGGAGGTCCACTGGGCTTGGGGGCCCGTTTTCAGTGGAGGCCCGGGTAGAAAAGCTCCGACAAGGAAATACAACAGTTTAATAATATTTTGATTACCAAAACAGTTTCAATTAACATGAAAAGTCATAGACAGTATGTATTACAGATAACAGGTAGTTACAAAAGAATAAACACTAACAATTTCAATTTTGTTAAGGAGGAAAAAGGAAAATGTAAATAGAAATGTAACACCTCTGTGTAACTACTGTATTATGTGTATAAATGTAAATAGAAATGTAACTACTCTGTGTACCTACTGTATGTGTATAAATGTAAATAGAAATGTAACTACTCTGTGTACCTACTGTATGTGTATAAATGTAACTAAATGTAAATAGAAATGTAACACCTCTGTGTAACTACTGTATTATGTGTATAAATGTAAATAGAAATGTAACACCTCTGTGTAACTACTGTATTATGTGTATAAATGTAAATAGAAATGTAACTACTCTATGTTCCTACTGTATGCGTATAAATGTAAATAGAAATGTAACACCTCTGTGTAACTACTGTATTATGTGTATAAATGTAAATAGAAATGTAACACCTCTGTGTAACTACTGTATTATGTGTATAAATGTAAATAGAAATGTAACACCTCTGTGTAACTACTGTATTATGTGTATAAATGTAAATAGAAATGTAACTACTCTATGTACCTACTGTATGTGTATAAATGTAAATAGAAATGTAACCCCTCTGTGTAACTACTGTATTATGTGTATAAATGTAAATAGAAATGTAACTACTCTATGTACATACTGTATGTGTATAAATGTAAATAGAAATGTAACACCTCTGTGTAACTACTGTATTATGTGTATAAATGTAAATAGAAATGTAACTACTCTATGTACCTACTGTATGTGTATAAATTTAAATAGAAATGTAACTCCTCTGTGTAACTACTGTGTGTGTATACATGTAAATAGAAATGTGCTTACCTGGAACAAAGTATAATACAATGTAAGCAAATGGAACTTTTCTCCCGGGCCTCCACTGAAAATGGATATTATCCAATCGGACTTTCCCGGTAAACAAAGACAAATAAATAAATAAATATGAAAATGTTGAAAACAAAAGGCAATCCCAATGGTGAAAAAAGCAGGAAACAGTTGATTCACTTTATCGATTTAAAGGGGGTCCTAGTACTCTCTTGCTAGAAGTTAGAGTTATACTGGCAGATCTTAATGAATGCATACAATTACCCAGGACTAAATGAAATGTGTACTATTGCCAGTGTGCTTAAGCTTAAGGCTCAGGATAGGTAAACGAGTATTAACAACAGAAATGTAGTAATTGATTTAAAGATGTACTAGGTGACTATGTCTATGTCTTTTGGCATGCTGAATGTACGGGTTTATTTTAAACAGTAAGTTTTTAGACCATTAGGTAATCTTTTTAAAAAAATTAGTTGTCTCAGAAAAATATGGTCAGATTTGATATGTGTACACATAGGAACGCAGGTTAAACGATATGTGTACACATAGGAACGCAGGTTAAACGATATGTGTACACATAGGAACGTAGGTTAAACGATATGTGTACACATAGGAACGCAGGTTAAACGATATGTGTACACATAGGAACGTAAGTTAAACTACGATTACTTGTATACATTTTTGCCATTTTTGCTGTTTTTACAAGTAGTAATGGTACTAGGTAACCCTTTGTTGTGTACAATGTAATAAAATCTGTGGTGAAAAGTGCTTTTGTAGACAACAACATGACAATGAAAAGTGTTTTGTCACCTTAATTCAAAACTTCACTCATGGGTAACTTCTATTGGGTGAACTGGGACCACATGACTAGGTATTACTGGTATTTAAAACATTTTTAAATGTGGCTTTTTACATCTGAAGAAGTCTTTGTATCCATGAGACAAAAAGCGCTTCATGTATATTGTTTCTTTATTCTACATTAAATAGGTTCATAGGTTTATACTAGGCTATCTGCCCTAAGGCATTTATAAGCCTAGCCCAAATTTTTGTGGCTTACGCCACCCCTTATATGAAAAAATACTGTGCCCATTAGTTTGTTGTGCCTCTGTCCAGCAGTGACACAGAGATGATTCCCGGAGTAAACCTACGATCTCCCATCCACAGGTCTAGATTTCTCTTGAACAGAGTCAGCGAGGTGCTCTGCCTCACATGGACCGGGATTTTATTCCACAACATAGGGAGTCTCTGAGTGATAAATCTATCCCTCCAGCACGTCCTATTTATATCCATGCTAAGGTTTAAGTCGCTTGCTCTAGTGGTTTTGGTGGATTTGTATTTTTTGAGGTGGAGCATGTCCATTAATTCCGGGTTGGACATGGCCTTGTATGTCAGGCACATGTCACCTCTGAGCAGATGGTATGCGACTGAATAGAGCTGGAGTTTCTTCAATCTGGCAGCATATGACAGATTTTGGAGTGCCTTTATCCTTTTGGTGAGGAACTTTTGGGGTCTCTCCAATTGCTGCAGATGTCGGGTGAGATACATCCCGAATGGGGCATTGTACTCGATCATTGGTCTGATAAGTGAAGAGTACAGGGAACAATTACCTCACTAGATCTGGATGTGAATCCCTTCATGATCAGGTGGGCAATGTAGAAGGTCTTTCTAACCACTTTAGCAAAGTGAGTGTCAAAAGAAAGGCCACTGTCAACCTGGGTCCCCAGGTCCCTGATAACCTCTTCTGTGCTTAGTGGATTGCCACCTATATGGTAGCTTGGGGTTACCTTGTTTTTCCCGAAGGGTATGACTATACATTTTTGGCGTTTAACTTCAGGCCATGGCTCTGGCACCAGCTATCTGTTTCCGTGAGTCCCTTCTGAAGGATATCCGTGTCCGATGCACTTTCCACTATGGCCCAGTTTGCAGTCGTCTGCAAACTTTGTCAGCCAAAGTCCTCCCATGTTGGCCTGTACTTCTGAGAAGTAGATGCCAAACAATAGGGGCCAAGGACCGAGCCCTGTGGGACACCACTTGTGACCGGCTTGGAGTCTGACATAGCGCCAGCAACTCTAACCCTGTGGGTTCTGTCCTTAAGCCAGTTTGCAACCCATCTTGTGACATATGGGTTTACATTTAAGCTGGTAAGTTTTCTACAATACCTGAGTGGGGTATTGTGTGAAAGCCTTGCAAGGTCAAGGTAGGCTGTATGGACTGCCTTTCCCTCATCAATGGCCTTGGTGACTGTTTCAAGAAGTCAACCAAGTTCAAAAGGCATGATCTTCCCTTGACAAAGCCAAACTGGGTCGGGTCCAATGTCTGCAAGTCCCCTATATCTTTGTTTATGAGCTCCATTATGATCCTCTCCATAGCTTTGCAGACTAGACTTGTTAAGCTTATGGTAATTACCAGGGTCCGTGAGGCGCCTTTGTGGAGTGGGACCACAGATGCCGTACGCCACTCCTTGGGCACGTATCCTGTGGTAAGGCTGAAATTAAACAGCTGCCTTATGTGCGGGTTTAATTCCTCATTTAGCTTGTGTAGCACACAGCCGGGGACACCATCCGGTCCCATTGATGCTGTGTTTTTAGCTTTAGAGAGAGCAGCTTTCACCTGCGCATTTGAGATGTCCGGGAGTCTACACTCGACTGGGATAGTTATCTCTCCTTTAGGGGGGGGGAGGGGGGTGAAGTTTGCACTGAACCTGTCTGCCAGTATGTTGGCAATGTCTGTGGGTTCAGTGATTTTTGTATCATTTTGGACTAATTCCGAGCATATCTGGGAGTTTCCACCCAGGTTCCTAACATAGCTGGAAAAGGCCTTATGATTGTCCTTTGAATCCATGGCAATTTTTCTCTCAAAATTGGCCTTAGTTGATTTTATGAGTGCTCGTATTTTTTACTAATAATGATCAGGGTGACTTCCCTTTTATGGATTTTGTTCTATCATGTAATAGCTTTCTCCTCTTATTGTAAAGTTTGTTAATGGCTGGGGTCCACCAGACTGGACATTTGCCCTTTGTGGAAAGAGTCTTGGTTTTATTTGGGATTGCCTGATCCATGCAGTCCTGGAGGTGTTCATAGAAGGCATTTGTAAGGGCTTCCGCAGCTTGGGTTGTGGTTTCCACTGGCTCAGGGGCCTTGAAGGATACCACACCAGTCTTGAGTAGTGTGAAGTTTGCTTTAGAGAAGTTCTTCACTATGGTCTTTTGTTTGGGGTGGATGTGGATTTCCAGTGAGATTAGTTTATGATCAGATCTCACCAATGAGGGATATACTCCGGTGTGGAGCATTTTGTCCCCATGTTTGTGACAATGAGATCTAGTATATTTTCTCCTCTCATGGGAACAGTGACTAGCTGTTCCATGGCATTTGAATTTATGAACTCCAGGAACTGTTGGGCTAGAAAGTTAGGGCTTGAGTAATGTTCCCAGTCTATATTCGGGTAGTTGAAGTCACCCAATATGATGGTGTTTGGAGATACATTTATACCCTCCAGTGTCTTCAGGAAGGCTGTGTGGGGTTCCTGAGTTTGAGAGGGTGGCCTGTAGCATGCTACAATTTGTAGAGCAGTTTTGCCTATGGTTAGTTGCACCTGGATGGTTTCCGAAGCTTCATGCGTTGCCACCAACCTGGAGGTGTGGGTATCCTTTATGAATATGGATACACCCCCTCCTTTTGTGGTGTGGTCCGGGTTTTGGGGCCGGAATGCATGATATGAGGTAAAACCTAATAGTGCTGGGGTGCTCTCAGGAGCCTTGAACCAGGTTTCAGTTACAGCACAGACATCGATGTTCTCCATACTGAGAAGGGCCTCGAGTGCGTGCATTTTGAGATTTAGACTTCTGGCATTGAGCAGCATTACCCTCAGTTTCTTCCCATTTTGTTTTCTAGGGTGGTAGGTTTAGAATTTGAGCCTTGCCTAAAAAAGGCACTATGGGGGTGGCAAGAGCCTTAGCCAATATCCGGAATCCCAGGGGTGACAGGTGCAAGCCGTCCCTTAGCGTGGCTTGTCAAGCATGTCATCCCAGGCAGACAGACACTGGATCCCCTTTGAATGACACCAGACATTAAGCCAATTGTTAAAGCTGATCATCTTGTCTCTATATTGTAGCATCATTCTTGGTGAAGGAAGGATACTGCTCAGGGTTAGGGTCATACCTGCCTGGGCTACATAATCAGAGAGCTCCTCTGTCTCTTTTCATGTAGTCCAGGGAGGTACGTCTCAGGTCGATCACACCAGCATGGACAATGACTGTGTCATATTTGTACTTGCCGTGGAGTGACCCGAGTGCTTGTGTTATGTGGCGGATTCTAGCGCCCGATAGGCAGCTTACTGTGACCCTCTCCTTGTTCAGCCTGGTGAGTGGGACGTTAGTGTGTCTGACTATGGGGTCACCTATGACAAGTATGTTTGGTGTTGTATTTGGCCTTAAGGGCTGTGACTGCTTTGCACACTGCTTTTGTGGTTTATGTGTTGCTTGTGGGGTGTCTTGAGGTAGCAGTTGTTTGGGTGTCTGCTTTGGAGGCCTCTGCTGTTTAGGTAAATTTTTACTCAGAGCCTCCGAGTATGTCTTTGTGTGTTTATGTGTTTGATTCAGTGGAGTGGTAGCATTATGTGAGGCTGGTTTTGTGGTGTGTGTAGTTGCCTTCTCCTCCTGTCTGGTCTTGCCAGTCCTGAGTTGAGAGAGCTCAGCCTCCAGTTTGGCTAAATAGCTGCATCTCTCAAGTATTTGTGTTATGTGGGAGGAGGAGAGGGTTGTCTGTGTACATGAGGCAGTTATAACATTGCCTCAAGATTCCCAGATTCACCAGCTGGACCGGAGAGGAGATTGACAACTGACCTTTGGACATGCTAGAATAATATTGGGAAATCCTTAATTGAAAACAAGGGCCAGTGGGGAGTGAGGGTGTAGTGCTTTTAATTTTTAGTGCTGACTTATATAATTGCTTTAGTGAGCAAGTGCCAGGTAACTTGAGTACAATGTGTTACAAGTAACTAAATGCAAAAATGACAAACAGTAACTTTCTTTCAAGTGAAACAAGGAAATAAGTACAGTAAGCAATGCAGATATCACTAGTGATCCACAGAAGCTGAGAAGTTGCGTATTAGGTGGAATTAGCTTCCAGGGAAATAACAAGCAAACAAACAACAAGCATATAAACAAAGCTAGATTCAGCAGGCCTGGATCTAGTCTATGCTAGAGCAAACAAGGTGTACCAATTTCAGTAAGATACAGTTCAAATATTCAGGCACTATAAACCTTTAACCAGAAATTCCCAGCTCAGAAGGGCAGAGTCCAGCCTCTTCTCCCACAAGAGTGCAGACCATGAACCTTCTTAATGTAAAATAACTGGCCTGAAGCCCAATTGCCTAAATCAGAACTAATACACTTGGACACTGGGCTCTCAATCAGCAGTTCCCAACTTAGAAGGATGAAAGCTACCTGTCCTGCCACCACAGTGCTTGCCACAAACCTTCCTAATGTAAAACAACTGGTCTGAAGCCCAAGTGCTTAATCCAAAAGACTTGAATGATGGCTACACTTTAATCAAGTTACAACCAAGCAGTAATAAATACCATTGAATACTTTAGAGAATGTCTGGATTAGTGCTCAAGTTACACAAACAAAGCTAGATCCAGCAGGCCCGAATCCAGTCTATGCCACAGCAAACAAGGCACCAACTTCAGTAAGAAACAGTTCAGATATGCATGCACTATAAGCCTTTAACCAGAAATTCCCAGCTCAGAAGGGCAGAGTCCAGCCTCTCCTCCCACAAGAGTGCAGACCACGAACCCTCTTAATGTAAAATAACTGGCTTGAAAGCCCAAGTGCTTAAACCAGAATTAATACACTTTTAGAATAACAGACACTGAGCCCTCAATCAGCAGTTCTCAACCTAGAAGGATGTAAGCTACCTGTTCTGCCACAACAGTGCAGACCACAAACCCTCTCAGTGCAAAACAACTAACTGGTCCGAAGCCCAAGTGTTTAAACCAAAAGGCTTAGAATGAGTTACACCAAGCAGTAATAAATACAATTGAGTATTTTAAGATGATGCAAAAGTAAAATGAAGTAGGTAGAAACACAAGTACAGTAAAAGCAGATGAAATTTTTTTTTCTGAACAAGTGCTGAGATCAAAGAAACAGATTTGAGTGCTGAAACTAGAAAACTGGCTAGTTATAAGAAAAAAACAAGCTAGAAGGCTTCCCTCAAACACAGAAGGGCTTCGGGGCTCAGAAGCCTACAAATAGTCTATACCACTTAACAAGCAAGGCAGGAAATAAGCTTAATTTTTTTTTTCTATTTCTCAGATGCTCTCTTTGTACACAGTAGGAGTGCCTGAAATCAGAATATGATCTCACTGCACTCAGTTGAGTGAGCAAATGAGATGGGCCCAGAGGCAGGCTGAGGGGCGGGCAGTTTCAATGCCACTAAGATTAACACCAAAACAAAAACAGGGCGGATGGGTGGGAATAACTGAAGAGCAGAATAACTTCAGTTAAATATTCCTTCAACACTCCTTCATACACAGTTTAAATCAAATTAAATACTGTATTTTTTTTAAAAAAGTGCAGATAAAGGTACTTAAATTCTCTTATACGTCCAGTTGAATATAACCAAGTTCTTAGCTGGCCAAAGCTGAGGTTTTAAAGCAGGAATTATTTCACATGCACCAGTTAAATATGCAAGGACAGGAAATCAAAGAATGTGGCTACCCCCACACCTGTAATTACTAGCAAATAACAAAATTCAGCCAACACGAGCTTCAGTTCAAGTTACTGAAGAGCAGAATAACTTCAGTTAAATATTCCTTCAACACTCCTTCATACACAGTTTAAATCAAATTAAATACTGTATTTTTTAAAAAGTGCAGATAAAGGTACTTAAATTCTCTTATACGTCCAGTTGAATATAACCAAGTTCTTAGCTGGCCAAAGCTGAGGTTTTAAAGCAGGAATTATTTCACATGCACCAGTTAAATATGCAAGGACAGGAAATCAAAGAATGTGGCTACCCCCACACCTGTAATTACTAGCAAATAACAAAATTCAGCCAACACTAGCTTCAGTTCAAGTTACTGAAGAGCAGAATAACTTCAGTTAAATATTCCTTCAACACTCCTTCATACACAGTTTAAATCAAATTAAATACTGTATTTTTTTAAAAAAAAAAGTGCAGATAAAGGTACTTAAATTCTCTTATACGTCCAGTTGAATATAACCAAGTTCTTAGCTGGCCAAAGCTGAGGTTTTAATCAGTAGAATGAATCAACTGTTTCCTGCTTTTTTTGCCATTGGGATTGCCTTGTGTTTTCAGCAGTTTGTTCCGTGTACAATTTTTGAAATATGAAAATGTACCAGAAACAAGTTTAAAAACTAGCTACAAGTAATTTGCAAAGTGATTCAAAAGCAGACAAGCCATCAAAGAAAACACACACTTTAAGGCAATTTCAAAGTACACCAACAGTCTAAGGGGAGGGCCTTCCCAGTTTCTTCTGTCAATAACCAGTAAGATGAGCAGAGGAGATAAGACTGGGAGGAGCTTCTAGGTCCAGATATACAGTAGGGGTGGGCAACTCAAAAGCCAAGAAGAACAGAGTGGGTGGTGACCAAATTCAGAAGAGAGGTAGTAAAGATGCAATAAAATGAGGGCCCAGTCAGAACACCTAGGTCCAAAAGAGAAAAAAACAAAACAAAACTGCAGACTATAAAAATGCCTTGAATTAATAGCTTTAACTTCAAATAAAGAGCAAACTCAACTCATAAAACTGACTTAAAAAGTAAGATAAGTGCAATATTGTAACTTAGTTTAAATGTACTTCCTTGGCTGCAACATGTAGTCAAATACTTTGTTTTCAAGCTTCCAATCTTCTAGCAGTTAGTGTCTCTTACATGACCCCAACCATATTCTAAGTCAACCTCACTGACTTGCAGAAAAGGCTGTTGTGCTATTACAGCTTTGTTTGTCAAAAACTATGTTGTTTAAGAGTGAAACTCTTCTGGCTCTGTACACAGCTTACAATTTGCTTGTATATGAACTTCTCTACAATATTACGGAGGAAGGGAGGTATACTGGCAGCTGCTTTCTACTGCTCAGGAAGAGTAACATCACTAATCTCTGGAGGAGGAGTCCAAAATGATGACTTCAATTCAAGTGGAATGATTTTAATATAAAGGGAGACGCTACATGTTTATGAGTGAGGGAGCTAGGTATGTTGAGTGAAACCTATAGATGAAGCTGGAATTCTTGGTGGGTGACATGATAAGTCTGAGGAGTTTGAAAATGGAATTTGAGATGATGATGGAAGAGTGAATGAGGAGAATTACCACCTCCTCAAGAGCAACTTCAGTCGTTATCCTGTTTTGATGAGAGGTGTTGTTAGAAGTCGGCTGCACTATGGATAGGGATTGTATATATTTTCTGATTAGTAATACCAATACCAAGTCTTCTGTCTCAGAGTCAGAAATGAAAAAAAATTAATACTCACAGAAGAAATACATTTATATAAATTAAAACAAACTGTATGGACAATTTTAGTTGCAATTGCAAACATTATACATCGCAAACCACAATGAAGTAATGTAAGCATTACTCATCAGTTACGATCTATCTAGTCACTGCCAGACATTACATAGCCCATTCAAATCCTGCCTTCTTTTAAACATTGTCCCTCCTCTGCATGTGTTGTTCCCACAATTCCCATTTTTTCTATATAATTTGCTCCTACTAAAGATCAAGATCCTAGTTCCAGTTGTTTTACCTCTGTTATTATATCTACTAGTTCTAGTAAAGTTGGTTTAGACTTTGATTTCCATTTTCTAGTAATTGCTTTTTTGTCAGCCACCATAATTAGACTCAGCAAGACTTTACTATGTCTAGGCAATTCTGATTCTGCATCATAGCTCAAAACGTAATTTGCTTTGTTACACCAATTTGCTCACCCAGTATCTCTGACAGAGTAGTCTGCAGGGAATCTTTAAAGTCTGCCAGCTCATTACACTCCCGGAAAATATGTTCCCAATTATTGCTTTCTTCCCCATCACACTTCCAACATTTTCTGTGTACCTGAGTTAACATTTTTTGAAGTCTACTTGGGGTATACAAATACCCATGTAAACACTTTCAAGGAAAGATGCTACATTTTCTAGACTGTTGCTTATTTGGGATACATGCAAATACCTCCATTGTTTCTTTGTGAATTGCTTATCTAATCTCTCTCTTCCCAGTCTTTAATAAACTCCTCTGAATGATTCTCTGCCAGTGCTGGTCTTTCGTTTACAACTTCCTATTCCTTTCTCTTTTCCTGTACTCTGATATCAATCCTTTTTTTTAAACACCTTTATTGAATTAACACTTGTGACACAGGCAAATTTACATTTATGCAAAAGTAATAAAACCGTATTAACAAACTGACACTGACAAATATTATACTTCACATATATTGCTATATATCATATAACCTAAGCAATATTACATCAGTTATTCAATTCCTGCCTTTTTTAAGCAAGGAACATCTTTGTTAAAACATCACTTATGACATAAGCAATCATACATTTATATAAATGAAAACACACCACACAGACACAATCCTAGTTGCAAGTATTTTACATCACAAACCACACTGACACACTGCCATTTGCAAACATCATACATCACTTATAATATACCCAATCGTTTTCAGTCAAACACTGCATAGTTCATTTAAGAACTGCCTTCTTTTAAACCTCATTCCTCCCCTAAAAGTATTTTGCCCACGGTTCCCATTATTTCCTATGTAGTTTGCTCCTACCCTTTTCCTAAAGATCTCAATTCCAACTGTTTTATCTCTGTTACCGTATTCACTACTTCTAATATAATTGGTTTAGATTCTGATTTCCATTTTCTAGTAATTGCTTTATTGGCACCATAATTAGACACAACAAGGCCTTATACTCTATCTAGGCAATTCCGATTCTGTATCTTAGCTCAGAAAAATCATCTCCCTCATCCCACCAATCTGCCCACCTAGCATCTCTGACAGTGCATCCCACAGGGAATCATTAAAGTCCACCAACCCACCACACTCCCAGAAAATATGTTCTCAAATACCTCTTTCTTCCCTGTCACACCTCCAACATTTGCTGTCTACCTGAGGAAAAATGCTCTGGAGTCTACTTAGGGTATAAAATATCTCTTTAAACTTTTCCAAGCAAAAATCCTAAATCTTCTACATTTTGTTGCATATTTGAGAGGCAGACATATATCCTCCCATTGTTTCTTTGTGAATTGCTTATCCAGTCTCTCTTCCCAATCCTCCTCTGATGGATTCTTATAGGTATCCTGCAATGTTGTATATGCTCTGCTAATTATTCTCTTTTTAATGGCAACTTCTGTTCTAGATTCTGCTAAAAAACCCTTCCAGTGCTGGCCTTTCATTTAGGACCCCCCCTCCCATTTTGTTCTCTTTGCCTATACTCTGATATCAGTCCTTGATGGAGAAGGCAACCTCTCACCTGCAGCCCAAATCAATTACTGGTCTCTTCCCATTCTATAACCTTTCCCTCTCCAGTTATTTTCTCTCAATACCTTGGTTCCTTTGCCAGTTTTCTCCAATAAATTCCAGCCCCCTCTTGCCTATTGTCTATATCCCTAACTGCAGTTATCCCTACTGGCAGAATTGCCTTTCTCCACTCCCGTATTGGCTTCGTTTTTAATATACTTTCTGCGTCTTCTTTCTTTATGGATATAATATTCTGTATGATTATTGTTATTCGCCTTAAAGGCCTGCATCCAAAACCATAGTCTCTCCTTGTTTCTTGAGCTTCTCCCCTGTTTAAACATCATCTCTTTCCACTTTGAATTACAGTTTCTGCTTCTGCTATGCATAGGAGCCTTAGCTGCGTAGCTCTAAACACCCCTTCAAATTGCGTAATCCCAATCTGCGCTGTTCTACAGGAAGAACCAGCTGATCCCTCTTGCCATCTTCGCCATGCAGATAAGGTCATTCAGCCGTTTATTAATCGCTATCCACAGCATCTCCTCTGGTTAATACAAATATGCCCGACCTATATATTAAGACTAATGGGACTAAAATCGCTTTAACTGCTTATATCTTGCTATCTAAATCCATATAACAAAGCTTCCATTTTCTCCGTTTTTGTATTATTTTTTGTTTAGTCTCTTTCCACATATCTTAGCTGCCACACCAGAATCATTTTTAATTCATACTCCTAAACATTTCATTTTATCATATCCCCATAAATATGGATATCGCTGAACCAATTTGTGGGTGGGTACATCATTTACCAATATTGCCTTTGTTTTAGCTTCATTAATTCTGTATCCCAAAAAGATTTGAAACTGTCTCAAAATGTTCAACAACACTGTAATGTCCCTTTCTGGTTTTTGTCCGGTATGAAATAATATCATCTGCAAATACAGCCAGCTTTTCTTGACTATCATAACAATTATATCCTTGAATTTCGGAATCTCTTATTTTCTCTGCCAATGGTTCTAAACATAATGCAAGCAACAAAGGAGAAAGAAGACATCCCTGCCTGTTCCCTCTGCTCAAACAGAAATTATCAGAGAAGAACCCGCCCACTTTAATTCCTTCAGGTCTATATTAAATCAGCGAACGCTTAAAAAAGTGAACACTGATTGATCGACCCTAGTTCACCGAATGCTGAAAATCCCGAACGCTGGGAACAGCAATTTTTTTTCCCCAGGGAAAAAAAATCTCTGTTCCACCAAAAAAAAAAACAACTTAAAATAGTATTTAATGTGGGGGGATTTGCCTCCCACACCCACCCTACTTAAATATACCAACTCCAAGATCGCACCACAGTGGAAGAAACGGTAAACTCCCAAAACCGGCCCAGCAATTTTTTCCCTGAGGAAAAAAATCTCTGTTCCGGGTGTTCAAAATTTTCAGTGTTCACTCAAATAAGGTCGATGAATCAGCGTTCACTTTTTTAAGCATTTACTGATTCAATATAGACCCGATCCCTCATATATCCTCCTAATCAACCTTATAATTTTATGCTTCCATTCCCCTGCTCATAAACACCCAGATTACTCTGTCAAATGCTTTCTTGCATCAAGACCCTCCAACAGTACTGGTGTTTTCTTACATTCTGCTTCCTTCTGTATCATTAATGTTCTGTTAATGTTTGGCTGCCCTCCACAAAACCACACTGATCCATATCTATGAATGTTTGCATCATCTTTGAGATTCTTTTAGGCATTATAGACAAACACTTTATAATCATGGCTTAGGATTGAAATGGGCCTGTATGAAGCTGGATCCAATGGGTCTTTACCATCTTTAGGTATTACAGCCACCACAGCTTTTTTACAGGATGTTGGTGCTTCTCCTACTATTAAAATACTGTTAAGCAAAACCTTCCAAATCTGTATCATTTTCCCTACTTGCTTCCAAACTTCCACAGGAATTCCATCTATTCCTGGGGACTTTCCTGTGGATTGATTATACATCACCATTTTTATCTCATCTCCTCCTATCCTAACTGTTCGCAATTGGAGCTTCATCTACCTCTAACCTTGGCATATTTAATTCTTCAAGAAAAGGTACAAATGGAAATATTTATGGATCTCTGTATCTCTCTGCTTTATACAGACTTTCATAAAATTTCCGAAATATTTCTAGTACCTCATAGGATTTCTTGTTATCTTCCTTGTTATAGGTTCTCTAAACTTGGTGACAACCCTGTCTGCTTTTTGCTGCCTGAGTCATTGCACTAAAAGTTTTTGTGCTCTGGCATTATTATCAAAAACAGCCGTTTCCAAACGTATGAATATTATCGAGGTAATCCTTTTTCTGCTTAGCATTCTGCAGTTACTCCTCTTCTTGTTCCGTGAGATTCCCCCCTATTCTTCAATACTTTAACATTTGTCAGTCCCTCTAAATAATTCTTCTTACTTCTTAACCTTATCTCTTTTCTTTTCTTTCCGCCCTATTTCTAAATGCCATTTTTATGTTATCCCACTCCCTAGCTATATTATCAGAAGAAATTTCTATCTTTTCTAAGCTCCCTAATAATTTC
>NC_056746.1:111733181-111748181 GCF_019279795.1 Protopterus annectens | reverse complement strand
TCAGGCAGTGCACAAGAAACAGCTATGGAGTTATGTGATGTTCCTCCTCTTATTGCAATGATGTTTCTTCATTACGCTGAGTTTCTAAGCCTGTGCTGATGCCTATGGAGGTATCCCCCTGCTGTGGGGTGGGGAGTCCAGCTAGTACACTTCGTTACTGTGTGCTACTGTCCTGAGACCATGTCATAAGGCTGCGCCATAAGAGTGAGAGTTATGACATCACTGTTTCCAGCCATTCTGCTGTCAACATCAGCTTTTTGTGATACAGCACATCATGCAATTGCTTCTGGGGCTGACCATGTGATGCAGGTAATGTGACCTGTGACACCTGCATAATACATTTTCTGAAAGGTATGATGTACACACTCTCCATGGACTTTCTGAAGAGTTTGGCAAAATCTGATGTTAATGGTTTTGGGGCTGGCATAATGGCTAAGGTGTTATCTTGCAGACATAAGACACGAGGTTTGATTTCCATCTTTGGGAAGCATGGCTAGGCTTACAAAGGTCCTACTGGGATTGTTAGCCTAGTAACAAACTAAGTTTAAGTTTAGGCAGTTGGAGCTGGCATAGTGGTTATGGTTTTTACCTCACCAACACAAGGTGAAGTGTTTGATTCTCACCTTTGAAGGAAATTTCCCAGGCTTAAAATGGCCGACAATGACAAATAGTGTAGTATTTACCAGTGAACCTATGGAGTACCTAATAAGGAAACATGAAAAAGTTGTATGTACACAGATACCATGCCATGTACACCTTGCCTTAAATTAGCAAAGCCAGACAAACGCTAACCTTTTGCACCGCCTTAGTGTGGATACTGTGGGTGTCAAAATACTGGTGTCAACATCACCTCAAACGATTCCTAGAGTATCCTCATGTGCATGCACATAAGAGCCATGCAAGCCCCAGATTAAGTGTGTGATACTAGTGCTGGTGCCCTTAGTTTATTTACACCCTGTTGACCAGGTTAGTTCTACTAGGCCAATCACCTCTTTCCAGGGAAGACCTGAAATGGTATTAATAATAATTAGGGCACATTCAGCCAGAACACCAGGGAAATTCTCCTACTCATTTACATCCACATCCACCTGAGCTACCACCAACTCAGGCAGAAGGGGCATTGGTTTAACATCTTATCTGTGTTCCGATGCCTTTCTGTATGCAGTGCATACGCATGCACAGCGTAAAGGGTTTTTCATTACTCTTCCTATCCCTTACACCCTGCAGTCACTGGAGGTGTTCGGAGCTAGGCAGAGTAATACTACACCCTAGTGGGTGTGAGTCACACCTGAGTAGTTTCAGTTTCACAACTCTACATATTCTGAACCTGGACCTATGGAGATGCAGTCTGTAGAAGTCCAGCGCTGTGCAACATCAGTTATCCTCTACCTGGTATAGGTGTTATACCTACAGAAGTTGGCTGATTTCAGTGTGTGTGTGTGTGTGTAAAAAAGATTCTCCTAAATTTATTTTATTCTGGCTCGACTGTCAGATCATAGGTGTGTGAGATTTTTTTTTTTTTTTACTAGAAGTTTCTGTTTTCTTTTGGTTGTGCAGTGGCTGAGTTAAGAGAATATGCAAGTGAAGCCCACCCTTACTTTGGGATGGAGGGGTGAATGCTTAATATTTCAGTGAGTTTCAGTTATCCAGATTGCTACTGCTAGGTTAGGCTTCAAGGATTTGTAATATATCTTTTTTTTTTAATAAACACCTTTATTAAATTATCACATATGACAAAGGCAATCTTACAAGTTATATAAATGAAAAGCAAACAAAATGACACCACTTTAGTTGCAAACATTATATATCACATACACCATTGAAACTATAGTTGCAAACATTATACATCATTTATGGATTTGCAATATAACTTATGTCAATAATGCCAGTGTTATTATTCAAAATTGTTGCATCAGTCCCTTGAAAAGCAATTAAAAGTAATTATCCAATGGTTTCTTTCAGATAATTTAGAATTGTGGGTTAGTAAAGAAGGAATATTGGTACTGGGGCTTGTGTCTTGGCCATTTGAATCCCTAGAAACATTAGAAGACCAATATAGGAGGTATAGACGCATTTTGGAGAAATATGTATGAAGACCCTGTAGAACATAACAAAGATGCTGAATGAACAGAAGTAAAAGTAACAGTAAAAAATTCAAATGTACAGGACATGAAATGGGATGAAGTAACAGCCAGAGAAACTGAAAGCTCCTAACTGGAAACCCCCAGGCCCAGATGCAGTACCTAACTTCTGGCTAAAAGTATTACCAATGTTATATGAAGGTTTAGCCCTGAATAAGAATTACTTATATGTGTATCCCAAACAGATACCTGCCTGGTTAACAGCAGGAAAAATGATATTTATCCTTAAGAGTGAATCTGAAAGCTATCCTAAAAACTATAAACAAATAACTTGCCTAATGATGATGTATAAACCATACAGTGGAATTGATTAAGAACAAACCAACTCCGACTATGCAATAGAAAAACAATCTGGCCCACAACACTTAAAGCTACAGATGTGATTAATTTATTACAAGAATAAATCCAAACATAAAATGTTGCATTGTTTCATTACTACGTACTCCACGAATAGTACAGAGATTAGTCACATCATAAAGAAAAACTGGCAGTTTATCTTAAATGATCAAGTCCTTAGTAAGCATTTGGGTGCAACACCTGGAATAGTGTATAAAAACAGAAGAAGTTTTAAGAACATTTATGATAATATGGGACATTCAAGCCAGTTTAATCGTGCTAAGGGTAGTATGAAAAAATGCGGAGCATGCTCACAATGTTCTTTCATCTTAGACAGTAATTTCTATCCAAGGCAGATGTAATTGTTTTACAAGAGGGATTGTTTATGATACAATATGCCAACAATGCAGCAGTTTTTACATTGGCAAATCTGAGCTAAGGGTTAAAGATCAAATATATGAACACTATTATGAAATAAGGAAGGAAATGACTACAAATGAAATGACGACAAATGAAATGATGACAAATGAAAATGTAAATTTTAAATGTCTGTTATTTAAAGAAGTCTGTATATTTTACCTGATGAAAGCACTTATTTTAGTCTCTTTTGCAACATTTAATGGTTCAATTTATTTTTGTAATAAATTAATCACATTTGTAGTTTCCAGTGTTGTGGGATAGATTGTTTTTCTATTGCAACATTGGAATTGAAGCTGACAGAGTTATACTCATTTAGAAGAAAACTCAACCATGGCAAAAGAACAAAAGGATAACAAAAGAAAGTCATATGGAACAAAGGATCATTTGTTGTTAAATAAAGTCATAATGGAGAATTGTAAAAAGGGGAATAATCTAAGTATAGCATGGAGAAACTACAAAAAGCATTTGACAGTATTCCACATTCATGGATAAAAGAGTGCTTACAAATGTATAAGATACACCCTACATCGATCAATTACATTACAGTGACCGGAGGATATTCCAGGGTGACTTTTTATCATCTCTGCTCTTTTGTCTTGTCCTTAACCCATTAAGTTGTCTACTTAACAGATTAGATCTTGGCTACAATTTGGATCCCAGAAAACAACAAAGTGTAAAGACTTCTCATCTTCGTTCTGTGGATGATTTAAATCTGTATAGCTCATCATAACGAGGAGCTGAAATCACAACTGCAGGTATTCAAAACTTTCTCAGATGATACAAGTATGTCATTTGGTCTTGATAAATCTGTAAAAGCAACATTTACAGCAGGAAAATTGCAGCACCAAGAAAATATCTTCCTGGGACAGGAATTTGAACAGGAAGGGGTGTATACATATTTGGAAACTGATGAAGGATCAACAATAAAACAAATAAATGCAAGCAAAATCAGTAAGGAATATTTTAGATGGCTGGAAACAGCTCTGACATCTAGTAATAAAGTTCAGTCTATAAACCAATTTGCTTTTCCTGTTCTAACTTACAATTTTGGGTGACTGACTAGCCCCAAAATGTATGGGATCAGTTGGACAGAAAAAAACAAGAAAAATGCTTCACACTTTTCAAATGATGTAAAAAATCAGGGAATACCAAGATTATCCTCATTCTGAGGGAGGTATGGGCCTCCTCAAAACTGATTGCATGTATAGATCTACAATCATAGGATTGCATACATATCTGCTAACTTCACCAGATCCAAATATAGCAAAGGTTTTAAAACATGAGAACAAGTTTAAGATGGCTTTCCCTGCTTAGTTTAGCAGAAGCATATTGGTGTCAAGGTGAACAGAAATCAAACCAGACGTAGACAAAAATCAGGCGACAACTGAATGTGCTAAAAAAAAACAAAAGAAAAACTTCAAGGAGAGGAATAAAATGAGAAGGCAAGAAATGTGGAAAAGGAATAAATATAGCTGCAAGTACAGAAAACTCCTGGAACAACCTCATGTCCATCAGGATCTGATGCAGGAATGATTAAGGAGAGGTGAATTTAAACCAAAAGATGAAAGGTTAATATTGGTGGCCCAGGATAGTGGACTACATTAATGTTGGTTTACAAAGTCCATTGAACTAATGGGAGAAACAGACAAATGCAGGTTCTGTAAAGCAGAATTGGAAACAGTCGCACTGGGTGTGATACACTAATGGCAGAAGGACTGTATACTGAAAGGCATAATAATGTAGCAAGACTGTTACACTGGGGATTGTGCAAACATAACACTGAAGTAGCTGAAAAGCATTGGAAACATGAGCCACAAAGTAATATAGAGAATGATGAAATTTATATCCCGTGGTATCACACATTAACAACATTTTAAAAAATAGATACGAGAAAACCATAATAGTCCATGAAAAGAAGAAAAAAGTTGCACCGATTACTGAAATTGCTACACCCAGTTATTATAGTATCTTACATACAAAGAGACACAAAGTCAAAATACCTGGATTTGCAGGCAGAAATGAGGACAATGTGGAAGGATACCCAGACAGTTCCAATAGTAGTAGGTGCAATGGGCCTCATAAAAAAGAATTCACACTGGTATTTAGATATGTTACAGATACATGTAACTCCATATGAACTGCAGGAGGAGTCAGTTCTGGGATCATTGCAGGTGCAGAGAAAATCACTTTTGGCTATCATTAAAGACTGAAACAATACTAATTTCACAAACTTCAATCGTATGTTGACTTAGGAATGGGGTCCATTCTAGTCATGGTTTTAGAAACTCAAAAGACTTAAATGGGAATCATCGAAAGCTTGCAACCTAATACTTTTCTTTATTATACTAGCATACGTCTCAGTTGAATTTTTATCAACCAACCAGGTATGAAGATAAGGATGTTAGAAGCGCCCTGACATAGGTTATAGCTTTTGCACAGAATTTTGTAATGTTAGTGTAGAATTGAAATATGCCCCAAGGACCATTGGAAGTGAACCAGGGCATGAAAAAAAAAACTCACAGATCATCTACCAAGCAGATTTAAGAAGTTTCTGTGGGATGTAAGGCTAGTCAGTGCATGGAGTGGTAGCCAGTGGTCACCTCAAGGCCTAGGTTATACTTGTTTACTACTTATTCTTTGAGGTTTAACATGCAGGTTGGATAAGGCCTTTGTTTTTAAGGAGTTTAAGTATTTAACAGATAATATGGAGTATTTTTTCTTTATTCATATTCTCAACTGAGATATAATTTCAGAATGACTAGTGCAGCGGGAGGTTTAAAGCATTGGATGTTTCCTTCTTACTGTTTAGCAAATCCACATTTCAAGGACTAGGTCATTGAAGGGCTTATACACACATTGAAAGAGGCTATTCCTGGTTCAAATACTAGTTGGGAAGTTTGCAAGACTAGAATCTGGGAAGAAGCAACACTGTATCATCATCATCATCATCATCAACAACAACTTCCCCCCTTTTCCCATTTTCTACATAAGGTCGGGGTGTCATGTCAACTGTCACTATCCCTCTCTCTAGTCAATGTCACACTTCTGCCTTTTTCAACATTCATGCCTGACTGTCACAGATCTTTTATCAGACAATCCATCCACCTCTTTGCTGTATACTCTCACTTTTTATTGCCTTCTTCCTGTCTGTCCCATCTCTTTTTCACCAGATTGTCTTCTGTTTTTCTGCACGTGTCTGAACCTTCGTAATCTGTTCTCTCTGATCTTTTCTGCAATCGGAGCTACTTTGGCTTCTGCTCTCATGTCCTCATTTATTCCTCTGTCCCAAACTGTGCATCCTATCATCCATCTCAGCACTTCATCTCCATCACCTCTAGCTTCCTCAGTTGCTCTGCCTTTACTGCCCGGATTTCTGTACCATACAGCAGTGCTGGTCACACCACTGTCTTGTACACCTTACTTTTCAGCTTCTTTGGCATGCTTCTGTCATACACTACACCTGACACTCAGCTCATCTGATTCTAGCTTTGATCTCTTCATTCAGAATTCTCTTCTCTTCAACCACCCCTCCCAGATATTTGAAGCTGTTAACCTGTTCAGCCATCTTCCCTTCTGTCTCACTTCTCATCTTCTTTGGATTTTCCCCATTTTCTGCCATTACCACTGCCTTACCTATACTTATATACTCCCATGTGCTTTCAGTTTTGCATTCCATTTCAGTATCCTTTGCTGAAGTTCTTGCTCAGAGTCTGCCTGTAATGGCACATCATCTGCATACAGCAACTTTGTTGATCTTTCCCCTTGACCTGTTTGCTAATGTAGTCCATTACTAGTATGAATGGCAGTGGAGTCAGAGCAGAAACCTGTTTGCACAGCTACTCCCACTGGGAACCCCTCTGAGACCAAACACAGTTTCTACTTGAGTCATTGGATCCTCGTACATACCTTGCACTAATTCTACCAATATTTGTGGAACTTTGAACCACAGTAGAACTCCCCAAATTAGCTTTCTTGAGACATTGTCATATGCTTTCTCCAAGTCTAGGAATACCCACCTGGACTCTTTTCTCACTTCTAGATTCTTCTCAATTATCTGTCTCATTGCAAACATCAGGTCAATTATGTTGCATCCTGATCTGTATCTAAACTGCTCATCTCCCATCTTGCTTTCTACTGCTCTGCAAATGTGTTTATCAATCATCCTCTCCAGAACTTTCATGCAATGTTACAGGAGTTTGCTACCTCTGAAATGCCCACAGTTGTGAATGTCCCCTTTGTTTTTTGTACATTGGCATAAGTATGCTTATTCTCCAGCCATCTGGGATACACCTTCCTCTCCTCACTAGTATGAGTACCCTCAGGAGCCATTTCTCACCTGTCTCACCCAGCATCTTTATCATATCTGCAGTTACCTCATCTAAGCCTACTGGTTTCCCTGACTCCATTCAACCCTTATGAAGGGTGTCTGACTATTTTCTTTATCAGGTTGCAAGGCAAAGACAGAAAGATATAGTTTATTTGTGCCACTTACTGAATTACTTTCCAGAAGATGGTAGAGTTCCAGTGATACCCTGTTCTTTGCTATTACAACTCCTGTCTTAGCTGGTTTAAGACAACCAATATTCCTTCCTAGCCTCATCTTTTATATCTCCCACTTTTTCATGCATTCCTTCTTTCTTTTGATGACTTTCTGGACTTCTGCATTCCACCACCAGCTTTCCTTATGTACCTTATTTCCATACCTGGCTTGGCCACATATGTATTCTGTAGTCCTAACATATGCTGCTTTGAGGAGTTGCCATTCTTTAACTCCACCTATTTCCTCCTCTTCTTGGAGTGCTAGAGCCCTGAGTAATTCCTTTAATTGTATTTTCTCTCCAGTCAACTTCCAGGTCTTCAGCCTGGTCTCTGTTGACCTTACAGCCTCCTCTAACCAGTGCTTGCAACTGACTGTGGCAACCAGTGGTTTATGCTGTGGTCTGACTGTTTCACTGTGGATGACTTTGCAATCACTGATTCTACCCCGGTGCCCTTTTCCTTACTAGGAGGAAGTCTACCTGAGTCACACGTTGGCCACTCTTGTATATGATCATGTGACTCTCTCTATTTCTAAACCATGTATTAGCTAATATCAAGCCATTTGCCAAACATAAGTCTATTTATTCCTGTTGCCCCACCCATGTGAACTTAGGCAGTCCTCATATCTTGTTCTTTTTGTCATATGTGCAATCAAGTCACCCATTATCAACACCAATTCATGTTTTCCTGCTTTATCTAGCAGATCCTGCAACCGCTGTCTGAATGCACATTTTTCTTCACTACCATAGCCATGCTGTGGGCATAGGCTGAGAATATGAAAACTACTCTATCATTAGGGAGTCCGATTGCCATGAGTCACTCACTAATTCTGGTGACATCCTTCATTGCCTTCTGAAGCTTCTCCCTTCACCATGATTCCCCAAACCATTTCTAGCCTGTCCTCCTCCTGAGTAATAGAGTGTGAATCCCAAGCCAAATGGCTTTGATGCACTGCCCTTCCGTCTTGTCTCTTGGACACATAGGATGTCCAGCCTCCTCTGTACCATCATGTCATCCACTTCCAAGCTCTGTCCTGTCAGTGAACCTACATTAACTGTAGCAATTCTTAGTTGAGGTTTGGCAAGTTGATTGGTTTTATGTCCAGCTTTCACTCAACAGAACTATCCCAGGTACCCCAAGCAACTGGACACCAGCTGACCAGTAGTTTATTGACCAAGGGCTACTGCGCTTTATAGCAGGCACACACAAGCCAATAGGTGTGTAAACACCCCTCCCACTGTTACCATGGGATCTTGGCATAGGTAGGAATAGGCCAGATCCTCTTCCCACTTATCATTGGCAAATGCCCATACTCATTTGGTATCAGGAAAAAAAGAAAAAATGAGATTAGTGATTACAATGCCTAACTGCTTAGGATTAGAGATTTGCAAATGAACGATAATGTCCTATCACAGGAGAATCAGGGTTTGTTTAGGCAATTAAAACATGAAGTTCAGAAATTCAGTGACAGAAAATTAGCATGCCAGAAGGTAATGTATAAAGGCATTTTTTGCACACTTGTCAAGGGTTCCCATTGTCTCCCCTTCTCTTCAAGTTATATTTATATGTAGGATCACTCTAGTGGGTCTGCCTCTGAATCAGAAAGGGCCACCAACAGTGGTAGCATCCTCTGCTGGGGCTTGCCACTGGAGGCAGCCCACTCTGAGTCCATCTCAATATCGGCAAGCACACTGAGTTTAAACAAACAAGCAAGCAAACCAGAGCACACAGGTCAATTAAAAAACACACTGCTGTTGTAACCAAAAGTAAACCTCACCCAGAACAACATCAACTCCCCTTCACTCACCAGTAGAGAATTCAGTAAAGCAGTTCTAAAAGCAGAAATGCAACACAAGAAAAAGTAAAATGCAAACAGGCCAAATGAAAATATAGCTCCCCTTCTCACATCAGGAGATTACTTACTAAACCAGTCCTAAATTCAGAATTCCACCCTTGCATGAAAACACAATAAATACCTTAAAATGATCTTGTATGTTCTAATTTAAGGGCAAAAACAGGAAATTGTACTTCTCAGATGCAATAGGGTCAAGTTTTGAGGTCAAGTCAGAGTAGGTATCCAGTGCTGTTTTTGAATGGTCACAGCTCAGCCCAGTAGAATGATGACATTGACAAACACAGAGTTTAAACAAGTAAACCACAGTAGACAGGCCAGATGAAAACACAGAGATCATGTAGTTAATAATACATTTCACTCAGAACAATAGCAGCATCCATTCTCTCTCACCAGTTGATTACTTGATAAACCAGTTATAAATGGAGAAATCCATCACAGCACAAACATACAGTAGAGTACTTTAAAATTAGATGTTGTAAATTCTAATTTAAGAGCAAAACCAGAAAATTATACTTGCTAGATGTAGTGGGTTCAAGTTTCGATGTCCTTTCTGAGCAGGAATCTTCTGGCATGCCTGTGTAGTCACAACTCAAGTATGTCAGAATAGGGATATAAAACAGACTATGCCACAAGTAAAGTCATGTTTTGAACCTCACTAGACACATTGTTGAGACAGACTGTGCCACAAGTAAAGTCATGTTTGCAATCTCACGAGATACATTGACTTGAGGTAATACCTAGACTTGTCCATCTGATAATTTTGGAGAGAAACACATTACATTTCAGTGATATTTAGACAAATATACAAGTTGTGTCACAAAAGTCCTCAGAAGCCAGGGAAAGAGGGGGCAAATGCCTACCCTTCTCTGTAACAGACATGGATGACAGCAAGAATGACAGAAAATAACCTAACTATGCTGTTAAAAAATGGCTCAAACCAAACTGAATTTAGCCTGAAGATAACAACAAAGACCCGATAGACTCAACATTAATTGTGTGACTTTTAAGAAAGAGTAAGAGGAGGATCCCACCTTCACAGAAGCTGGAATTACGATACAGGACATAAATGGGATTTCCGTACTGCCAGACCAGCCATTCACCTTTCCTCTTTTTGAAGCAAATGATGAAGTCATTTACTGGATTGTCAAGAAAGAGAAAATGACAAACATTGTTGAGTTGCAATTCCATTGTATACAATGCTTAATTCTATGATCCGTATAATTGTGCTGACTCTGTTAAATTTTGTGCTGTGTTGCTATGTGTCCTTATGTGCTTTTATGTGGAGCTTTTCTCCCCAGGCCTCCACTGAAAATGGGCAACTTGTCCAGTCAGACTTCCCCAGTAAACAAATGTTAAATAAATAAATAAATGTGGTGAAGCTATTGTTATTATTTCCAAAAGCCTTCTGAAATACTATGATGAACTAGGCTTATAGCCATATATTGAAACCAGTTAAGGATCCATAAAGGTGGACCATCAAACGGTCCCATAGACTACAGACCCATCAGTATGACAAGTCTAATATGCAAAGCCATGTAACAAATTATCATGTAAATGATCAACAAGGACATTGGCAAACTAGAGACACTAGACCCATCACAATTTGGCTTAGTTAAGGGAAGGGCTTTCCTACTCAACCTGGTAGGCTTCTTCGAGAGAGTTACCGAGGCTATAGACGAGGGGAAAATGCTGCATACTGGCTACCTTGACCTGGCCAAGGCATACGATACAATACCCAACTTGGGTACTGTTGACATACTTCAGAATTAGGCATACGTCCTTATATAACTCACTGGATTTCTAGCTGTCTAGCTCACAGATAGGACCCATAAAATCTTGATTAGTAAGACCACCTCTATCAGGGGACTGGTCACCAGAGGAGTACCCCAAGACTCCATGCTGGGCCCACTCCTGTTTGGCACCTACTTCTTGAAAGTCAAGGCAAATGTCAAAGGCCTCTGGCTTCCTAAGTTCACAGATTACTATAAATTGGGAGCTATCATAGATTTCCCCCCCACGACAACAACATCCTACAAGAGGGTCTAACACAAACAAATGACTGGTGCCAAAGCTACTGATTAAAACTCAGTGTGAAGAAATGCATTGTGGAAAAATAGTCCACCCAAGCTAATTACTCCATCAATAAAACACCCTTAAGAGCTGACCCAGTAGTTGGGGATCTGGGAACATATGTAGACAGTAATTTGGCCTTCAACCAACATGTAGTCAAAATAATAAGAAACTCAATCTATGAACTGGCCATTATATCTTATTATGGGCCTGATAAGGAAGGAGTAGTGAGGAATAACGAAATCCTTAGCTCTGGAGAAAATGCCTCTGGTGATTAGTCTGACCAGGTAACAACAGTGGCTACATGGTAATCAAAGGACAGTTCATTGTCAGTGAAGTGCCCAAGTCCTTAATGACTGGGTCACCTTTCAAAGGGGTGTCACCCATGTGGTTAGATGCACTGGTGCCCTGTTTTGCCTAAGGAGACAATGCTGCATTCCTTTGTATTTTAGGTCATGATCCAACCACCTCTTATTGGAGCATGCTAGTCTGTCCTGAAGAATGAAGTCATTAGATAAAGAGTTAATGACCGCTCCAAGTTCGTAGTGATCTGCAAACGTGGTTAGCCACAGGCCCTTGATGTCAGCTTTGAAATCAGAGAAATACATACCAAGGAGAAGTCCTCCTAGGACTGATCCTAAGTGGACATTGCTGGCAACTACTATCTTTGAAGAGAGCCCTGCACTAAATGAATGGGTTCTTGACCAGTTGGCTATCCAGCTGTTAACATATGGATTTAATTTAGCTTGATTAGCGTGTCCATAACACCTGAATGTGGAATGGTATCAAAGGCTTTGGCCAGGTCCAGGTAAGAAGTGTGATCTGCCTTTAACAAACCCAAACTGGCTTGGGTCCAACGCTTGTGGACTACCTACATCCTTGTTAATAAATTCCAGATTGATGTGCTCCATTAATTTGCTGATAAGGCTGGTGAGGCTTGTAGGGCTATGTTTTCCTGGATCAGATGAGGGTCCACCCTTATAGAGTGGAATAACTACTGCAGTTCTCCATTTCTATGGTACAAATCCAGTACAGTGGCTGAGTTACCAAATAAGACTTAAAGATCATGTTTCACATGTTTCCCCTAATTAAAAAAATAAAATAAAAAAACTTAGCTTGAAGCGCAGCACATCTTCATGATTGTATTCACCTATCTGTATTTTTGGGAACACCTTGATGTTCATTCTCTTCGACAAGGAAGTTTGCTGCATATTAATGATGCAGGTTTGGGAACTCATGGAAACTTGTGGTCATTTCTGTGAATGATAAGCCCCAGCATTATTATTTTGTTCTTTAGGTTTTCTTTTTTCATTTTGACATGTGTGTGTGTGTGTGTGTGTGTGTGTGTGTGTAGTGTTAATTAGTAAACAATTATAACTCTTTTTTGTAAAACTAACTGCTTATAATTATCAATTAATCAATAATTAACACATTAATTAATCAGTGATTTTTCTCCCTGAATGACATTAGTATGTCCAGCCAGAGAGTACTGATTGAGACAAGACTTTTCGGAATGCAGTCTGAATTTCAAAATGTAAAATTTTCACTCTGCTTGAATTAAAATATTTCTCAAGGATTCATTAAACCTTTACCACATCGATTTAAAGACTGCAGTAAAAAAGGGGCTGTTAAAATGATGTGGTAATTTGAGATTCAAGATACATATTAGCTGCAGTAAGAAAAGACCTTATTATTGGCTATTTTGCATATCTATGAATCACAGTTAACTATCTTTAAGTTCCAATCAGTACTTCTTGCAGTGGTTAACTGCAGAGGCCACATCATGTAGGCACAAGCATCCTCTCCCCATTCAGACACACACGCACACACACACACACACACACACACACACACACACACACACACAAATTCCAAATGCAGTCACTCACACACACAACCATTCATCCATACACACATTCATGCACCTACCATCACCCCTCTACCCCCCCTACAGTTACCTCCAAGGAAGACACACACAAGTACACACCTCTTGCACACATGCACGTGTACACTTCCTAACTCTACCTTATGACTGAAGTCCCCAGTATCTACCTCTATAGCATGCACACACCTCTTGCACACATGCACGTGTAACTTCTTAACTCTACCTTATGACTGAAGTCCCCAGTATCTACCTCTATAGCATGCACACACCTCTTGCACACATGCACGTGTAACTTCCTAACTCTACCTTATGACTGAAGTCCCCAGTATCTACCTCTATAGCATGCACACACCTCTTGCACACATGCACGTGTACACTTCCTAACTCTACCTTATGACTAAAGTCCCCAGTATCTACCTCTATAGCATGCACACACCTCTTGCACACATGCACGTGTAACTTCCTAACTCTACCTTATGACTGAAGTCCCCAGTATCTACCTCTATAGCATGCACACACCTCTTGCACACATGCACGTGTACACTTCCTAACTCTACCTTATGACTGAAGTCCCCAGTATCTACCTCTATAGCAATGGCTGGAAATGACCATTTGGCCATGTCCGTTACCATGATGTGTTGCAGAATCCATGACAATCTACTTGACCAAGCAATTCTGTAAATTGGTCAGTGCATAGATACCTTCCACATGGTAGTTCCCAAAGAGAGAGAGAGTGAGTGGGCACATGTCTAACAATTATATGCCTATGCCCTGAACTGCATTAGCACACAGCATGGCTTTAGAGACAGACTGATGCGGTATTGCACATTGTCATGCAAAAGCATCACGTTAGAACTGTCTTTGAATTCAAAAAAAGTTTAGCACAAGGTGTACACAGCATATACATCTCAAGGTAACCTTTAAGAATTCTCCCCTTTTATTACAAATAGGTAAAAATCACAAGCACGAAGACGTACTGCACTTTGACGTAAGTTTTTTTTTTTTTTGAACTAGGGTTTATCAAGAGAGTCCTGCAAACTGTCTCAGAATATAAATGCTCCAAAAAGAACTCTTGTTTGGTGGTTATGTATCCTGTAAGTAAAAACAGGGCTGCAGTGGAACCTGTGTTTAAGAAGCTAAGGACCTCCACACCGAGGAAGATGTCTGCTTTTGCCTTATAAAGGAAACTTGTTTCATTTAAAGCTCAGACTAGAAGCCATCTGCATATCTTATGTAGAAGGGCCAATCTGAAGGAGATTGGAGACTGTAAAGTGGTGGCAGGGGAAAGTGTAGTTAGGCAGCATAGGATGGTGGTTTGTAGGATGACATTGGTGATCAAGAAGAGGAGGATGAGTGTGAGGGCAACACCAAGGATCAAATGGTGGAAAATGAAAAAGGGTAATTGTGAGGTGATGTTCAGGGAAGAGTTAAGACAGGCACTGGGTGGCAGTGAAGTGTTACCGCATAGCTGGGTAACTACAGCAGAGCTAGTAAGAGAGATGGCCAGAAGGGTGCTTGGTGTGACATCTGGAAAGAGGAAGGAGGACAAGGAGACCTGGTGGTGGAATGAAGAAGTACAGGAGAGTATACAGAGAAAGAGGTTGGCGAAGAAGAAGTGGGATTGTCAGAGAGATGAAGAAAGTAGACAAGAGTATAAGGAGATGAGGTGCATGGCAAACAGAGAGGTGGCGAAAGATAAGGCGTATGAAGAGTTGTATAAAAGGTTGGACACTAAGGAGGGAGAAAAGGACCTG